>NC_083431.1:52487104-52772191 GCF_020745735.1 Hemiscyllium ocellatum
CTCACGTGATTGGCACCCTGTCAACTTCTTCCACCTCTGGAGTATCACGTCTAGCATCTACAAAATGCATTGTGAAGGAAGCCTTGAATTGGAGCAATGTCTTCAAAACTGGCAATATCAGCACTTGGATAACACATCATCGGACATGGAATTGTATCACCCTTCTGTTGCTGTCGAGTCATAATCCTGAAAGTCCTAACAGCATTGTAGCTGTACCTACAAGCATTAGCCCATGATAGCAGCTCACCTCAATCTGCTCTAGAGCAATTACCAAACAGATAAGCAATACTTTGCCAAGAAAACACTCGTACCGCGAGAGAAAAGGATTTCTTTTACAGTGGTGACCATAGTATTCTAAGTATACCAATGACTGATCAAAAACTGAATTCACAAAATGAAATTACATTATTTAATTCCATTAGCCAGACATTAGGAAAGGGCTTTTCGGCTCAATTGTTGCCTGCAAATTCTAAGATCCAGTTTTCTGAACCTGACTTTTGATCCTAAATCAACCATTGGACCTTTGTTTCAAACTTGTCTACCACAAAGAGTGGCATTACATAGATGCTTCACTTCAGTTCCAGTTTGGAAAGGGAAAATAATTAACAATCAACAGGGATTCTGGGAAACATTGTTCAATCTTCATGCAAGCAGTGTACAAACAATCAACAGATTTTTTAAACAAAGTAAAATATTAAGCTAACAATTAATTTTAACTATACAAAGAAAGCAGTTTGCTCTCCATTATGTAGTTCTATTGTGTCACAACTGGTTTACAAATTAGGAAATATTTCTGTTCTCCAGTTGATACTATCATCGGCAGAACATTAAAACTAAAGGGCAAACAAGCAAATGAAACTTCAAGAACATTAAATTGCAACAATGGAATTAACACGTGCAATTGAGAAAGAAATAACGAAAACATTCATTCTTTGGGTAGATATTCTAGGATCAAGCAAACAAATATGTCTTCAGCCAGCCCTCGACTCCAAACCAACATGCTTCAGTCAGCAAACACGCTGCTCAGAGTGATACTGATTCATTCTGACTTGGAGGGTTTCAGGTTCAATTCATAATGCATACTACCTTCAGCTGAAGCAGAAACTGGGACTGACATTCACCATCTGGATCCTGCTTTCTTCAGTTAGCCCTGCTCCATGTCCTTGATTTCCATCCCACCCCACCAGCAATTTTCAAAGCCAGTTTCCCAGCCATAAAATGGGGACCACCTTTACCCTCAAATCCTTTGTTCAATTCCGTGGCCTTGTCTCACCACTTTGAGCTCTGGTGAAGGTGAACACCTAAAACATTGCCTCATCTTTTCTCCTTACAGATCCTTCAGGACCAGCTCTGACACTCCAATGTTTTGTTTTAAGCTCTGAAATAAATAAATGGCAAGATCTCAGCTTAATTTCTCCTGGTACTTGGTGCCAGTGATCTGATGTTAAAAATTCATTGTACCAATAATATTGACACTGGTTTTTCAATTGTAGGAGAATTTTTTTAAAGATTAGATTACTTAGTGTGGAAACAGGCCCTTCGGCCCAACCAGTCCCACACTGACCTGCCGAAGTGCAACCCACCCATACCCCTACATTTACCCCTTCACCTAACACTACAGGCAATTTAGCATGGCCAATTCACCTGACCTGCACATTTTTGGACTTTGGGAGGAAACCCATGCAGACACGGGGAGAATGTGCAAACCCCACACAGTCAGTCGCCTGAGGCGGGAACTGAACCCAGATCTCTGGCGCTGTGAGGCCATTATACAATGAAGCAAAATAGAAACAACTTCACTCAAAAAAGATTATATCAACAAATGCAACGGAAGGGGAGCATGGCAACTAATTTTACAGTACAATATTACTTTGTATTCAATTTTCATTTTAAATTCTGTGAGTCCAATTGGAGGGAAGGAAATATAAATGGATTTGAACTGAATCCATATTTAAAACTGAGAGCCAAATTATGTTCATATCTGATTCAATCAATGCATAGTCCAAACAGTACTAGATTATACAATAGGATCAGAAATGTCTTTATATTTTTGAGATACTAGCTAAAATGGCAGAGAAAAGGATTAAGCAAGGAGGAAGGGGAGTCAGATGCGAAAGGCTGACCAAGAAAAAGAGCAGAGGGTGGGGGCAGAGAAAGAAGCAGAATGAGGATGACCACAGATTTCAGCAACAGTATTCCTCTCTAGGTTGCAGCTGCAGCAACCAGCATTGATCTTGCCTGAACAGCCATTTTGGATAAAGTTCAACATAAAAAGTATGTACCAGGGTGTGGCAGCTCTGGGGATCAAATGCTCATTGATTGATGTCCAATTTAAAGGTTTGAGATCTAAATGTGGTTGCTATCAAACTCTTTTTTTTCATGTCTGCTGCTATTCCTTCCTAGCTTTAAGCTTTGAAAAACTATTCTTTGGAGGTAATTACTTCAGTCACTGAAGGTGCACAGAAGCTTTATCTTCTGTTTGCTTGTGTAGCCAAGATGCAAGTGTTAGTTTTAGGTGGAGATGGATATCCAGATATTGGATTGATTTTTAAAAAAAATAACTAACCTGTTGAGATTGGAAGAAAGGATAGCTCATTTTTAAGAATGATGTGGGTCATTCTATTTAGAATATTTGTTATTATCTCAGCTGCTGCATTGCACTTTAATCACAACCAACACAATATGAGCATTGCTTTCAGAGCAGGCTGTTGGATGCTGACTTGTCTGAAGCCTCTGAACTGAAATGGAAGTTAATAACAAAAATACCTTTTCCCAAACTTTGAAGTTACAGAATATTGACCAGACTGATTTTAAAAAAAATTCAAGGAAAAACTAATTATAATCACATTGAATTAACACAATACTGCAAAGGTATTCACTCTGCTGTGTGCCATCTTTGCCTGTCCTTGAACTATGCTGTGGTTAGAACAAAGAACAATACAGCGCAGAACAGGCCCTTCAGCCCTTGATGTTGCGCCGACCTGTGAACTGTTCTAAGCTCGTCCCCCTATATTATCCCATCATCATCCATGTTCTTATCCAAGGATTGTTTAAATCTCCCTAATGTGGCTGAGTTGACTACATTGGCAGTTATGGCATTCCATGCCCTTACCACTCTGAGTAAAGGCTACCTTTAGAATAGAATACAGCTTTACTGCAGAAGAGTAGAGTTTTGCCAACAGCTATTCAGATTATGTTGAATAATTCCAACTTATTTTGACAGCTTCCCCATGAGTTTAGATGACCACAGAATGACCAAACAGGTCTGAAGCTATTGCTTCACTAGGACCACTCCAAATAATTGCAGCAAGTGACAATGATCCTAGATGCCGCATAACACTATTTCCCAAACACAAAAGACACAAAGTCTTGTTTTTATGACCTTTACCAAGTGTTCAATAACAGTTCAGAGGCAAGAGCTCAGCAAGTTTTTGGATCTACAGGAATGGAGCACTGGGGCCTCAAAAACAACTCACTCAGCAGGAGTACTATTACTAGTGTGTGCAACCTTTTAGCACACTCAAGTTGGTTATGTCATATTTAAATATAAGATATATTCCTGTTCAGGCATCATAACGGGTTTTGAATATCTGTCTACTTTTCCTTGTACAACAGGGAAGGCTAACACACCACAGAACCAGAGGGCTCAGACTTTCTGATTACTGGGAAAATCAAAAGATAAATTGGTTGATTCTGATGAGCAATGCACTTGGTAATTTGGCAAACACAGACTGTACAATATGAAGACAATGCTGGAATTGTTGAAAATTCCTTCAAGCAAATGTATTAAGCCTGTTGTTACATTGCTGTTTTGGAGCTTTTGCTTTTACATGTGTTTGAGCAGGAAAGGTCTCACATGTAGTTTCAATTTCCAGGGTACCACCTCTCAAGACTACAGAAATTATTGCCAAGAATGACACGTCTGGGAGACTGAGCAGTCACCCTTCTTCCAATTATATTAATCTTGCTTTGTCTCAGCTTATTGTTCTTCCTCTCAAGCCAAAACAAAGATATCCACAATTCCACCTATAATGACCTTCAGCCAAATGTCCACTTACCAGAAGAATGCCAAGTATAACCATCAAGTTTCTCAAAACTTATTCTGAAGATTGTCCAGAATATTTCCAAAGTGTACAAAAGCAATTGCAACAGATTACTGCTTAGCCCAGTAAATGTAGCAATACCTTACAAGAAGCTCACTTTTGAGTGAGGCCGTCAGGATCATACTTGCATTTGATTCTCAGGACGTCAATGTCTCACTTTCTTTGCTTTAGCAAGAGGAATGTTTTCTGAACTTACTGAAGGTAATATGCACATATACATTCCTCCCCCACTCTCCCAGTCACACAATCAGTTAGGAATTGGCCAGCATTCCTCCCTTCTTAACACAGCAAAGGCTCACTGGGGCCAATTGCTGTCTAACTTTATTTCCCAACTTTATTTAGAATCACTACTTTTGTGCAGAAATTTAAGCTCCATTATAGAAATAATTAATTTAAATGAAAAACATGGCAATCAAATCAAAGGTATCCAGCCCTTCAATGCGGTCATGTTTTGTTGCACCCTTCTTCCTCTGTACCAATATTATCTTTTCACTCCATAATAACTAATCGTTTGTAAAGGCTGCTTTTAAAACAAACTGTGGGATACCTGTCTGCTCATACTTGTTCTACATGAATAGATCTGAAAGGAGTTATGAAAATTTCATGTAGTCCATCCTCTATTCCATTCACTCAGAATAACAATTGAAAAGATGAAAAGCAGGTTAAGTATTCAGTTGGATATCCAACTGTTTGTTCCTGGCTATATTAGAATCAACCAAAAAACCATATAAATTCTGCCATTAATTTTTTGTTTGGTTAAAATGTTCAAACACAATTAAGAAAAATGCTTTACACCTTGTTTTTCTTAATCCCGTTGTTCTGTCAATTTCACTTCAATGCAAGATTGTGCACGGAATTAAACATTTTGGTTTATTGCTTTAAACTCTGTCTGTCAGTGAGGATTCTTCAAGATGATGCATCCAGTAGAGTCACAACACTGAAATGGATCTCTAGTGACCACAAAAGTCTGTGGAACATGCGAGAGCAGCTGTAGACATAATGAATGGTGAATATTGTTTCTTCATAACTTCACAACATCCAGAACAATATGAACACACAATGAACTGCAATCATGTACTGGTCATGGTCTAATCAGGTAATTGCTTCACCTAAAACAGCATTAAGCAATACAAGTCTTAAAGCTCATATCCAAATTATTAGATGATACAACACAAGCAGCCGTATCCTTTTCAAAAAGGTGCGGACAAATGTTGGCTAGGATACCAAATGAGCTCTATGCTCTTCAAATAATGGAGGGAACTTGAATGTTTTTAGTTTAACGTTTCACATAATAAATGGTGTTAGTAATGTAACACTGCTCATTTTTCACTAAACATCAGTTTAGATCTTGAGTGTTTGAGTACAGGACTTGAACCCACAGCCTTTGACTCAAACAAGTCTATTAGCACAAAGACTAACACCATTATAAACTGGTAATATTTAAACATTTTTAAACATATGCTCATGTTTACCAGATTTTCAGCTCTTCCGACTGAACATCCTCAGCAAGTGCAGTACCAATAACTGGTTACAAGCTGCACATACTTTGCTTTCTACACACATCATGTTGTTTATCTCGACAGCAGACACAAAGTGAGCACAATGATGTCAGGGACAAGCATGAAACAATATCCCCATCAATAAAAAAGGACAAAAAAAATCAGACAGGATAGGGAAAAAGTAAATGGTACAGTACCTAAATTATAAATGTCAACAGAAAACTTAATAATGTGACCCTGTAAGTTAACTGATTAAATCAAATCTCAGAGGATAAAGTTAAAATGAAATCAAATGGAAAAGTGACAGAGAAGATTAAGGTGATCATGCAGGATCTGATGTTCAACAAAAGGAAGAGCATTCAACAGAGGGTAACTGTTTTAAAAGAGGTGGGGACCAGGTAAGAGATCAAGATTTTCCATCATAAAAGGGAGGCAATCCCTAGCAGGAGCAGCCACATTGGAGGGGGACTGTGGGGTCAAAGTGCTACTCTTTGATGAGAAAGTACAGGCTTTGGTGAGTGATGGGCTTTGGTAAAGGGGAGTGAGCAACATTTTTCTTTTAATCCTCTTGTAACAAGAGGGCTAATAATGGCAGTTAGTGAAATGGTATGCTCTTCCTGAGAGCTGTGGGACAACAAATGTTCCTATTTACATGAAGTATGTCCACCTGCAGTTCTTCTCAGGTCACATGGATCAGTTGGTGCAGCAGTGGACTAACTGGAGAGCGTACATGAGACAAAAACTTCCATAGATAGTAGTTTAAATAATGTATCACAGCAAAGATCCAACCAGATAATTGGCTGACCACCAGGACTGGCAAGCAGACAGTCATCCCCTGTGGCTATTTCACTCTCAAACCAGCATACCATTTTGGATTCTGTTGGGGGTGATGGAGAATGGCCTCTTGGAGGGAAACAACAGAAGCCAGATAACTGGCACCACACGTGGCTCCGTTTGACAGCAAGGAGGGAGTGTCGAAATGTAGGTGAGTGATAGTCATGGGGTCTCTATAGTCAGTGGCATTCCTGTGGCCATGTGCAACTCCAGGATAGTGTTGCCTCCCTAATACCAGGGAGAAGGATGTCTCTGAACATGCACAGAATGTTCTGAAAGGAAGGGTGACCAACCAGAGTCAGAGTCATCGACCATATTAGTGTGAATATCATAAGCAGAGTTAGAGAGGAGGTCCTGCAAAGGAAATTTAGGAAATTAGATAGCAAGTTGAAAGGTGGGAACTCGAAGTAATTGCAATCTCAGGATTAATCTGTCAAGTGCTACTAAGGCCAGAAATAGGAAGATAATACAACAGAATGCATAGTTAAAGAGCTGGTGGAAGAGGAAGGACTGCAGGTACTTGGATCATTGGGATGTCTTCCAGGACAGGAGGGACCTGCACAAGAAGAATGGGTTGCAAATAAATTGGAGGGGCACCAATATCCTTACAGGGACATTTGCTAATGCCACTTGGATGGTTTAAACAAGTGTGTCAGGGGAGCAGGAACCAAAGCAGTAGGTCAGCACATGGAGTGACTGAGCAGAAGGTAAAGAATTACTTGACTTAACCTAATAGGAAGAATGTAGGGCCAGGTTAATAAACTGAGTGGGACTGGCAGTCTGAAGTGTATTTATTTTAATGCAAGGATATGACATGAGGCAGATAAGCACAAACCCTGGATTAGTACAAGGAACTTCGATATTGTAACCATTACAAAAGCTTGGTTGAGAGAAGTACAGTATTGGCAACTCAACATTCCAGTTTAGATGCTCAACAACACTCTGATACAAAGAGACTTTGGACTGCAGGTTCATAGTTTCGTCAAAGTGGAGTTACAGGTAGATAGGATGGTGAAGGTATTTGGTATGTGTATGAAGCACACACCATAATCTTCAGCCAGAAGTGCCAAGTGGATGATCCATCTCAGCCTTCTCCAGTGGTCCCCAGCATTACAGATATGAGTCTTCAGTCAATGTGATTCAACTCAATGAGCTTCTCTCCATAACGTCAGAAGATGTTCACACACGACTGCACAATGTTCAGCAGCATTCATGACTCCTCAGATACTGAAGCAGTTCATGTTCAAATGCAACAAGAGCTGACAATATCTAGATTGGGCTGACAAGTGGCAAATAACATTCATGCCACACAAATGCCAGGCTCTGGACATCGTCCCTTGACATTCAATACTGTTACTATCACTGAATCCCACACTATCAACATCGTGGGGAGTTATCATTGTCCAGAAACTCAACTATACTCAGCATATAAACGTAGTAGCTACAAGAGGTCATAGGCTAAGCATACTGTGGCAAGTAACTCAGCTCCTGACTCCCCAAAGTCTGCCCACAATCTACAAGGCACAAGTCAGAAATGTGATGGAACACTCCCTACTTACTTTGATGAGTGCAGCCCCAACACTCAAGAAGCTTGACATCAAGGACATAGCAGCCTGCTGGATTGGCATCCACTCCCTCCATTACCAACGCTCAGTTGCAGTGTAATATTTACAAGATCCACTGCAGAAATTCACCAAAGATCGCCAGGCAGCACCTTCCAGACACATGACCATTTCATCTACAACAAAGAACAATACAGCACAAGAACAGGCCCTTTGGCCAGCCAAGCCTGCACCAACACATTTTGTCAGGATAAATACAGTAACTAAGTGGAAACACCACCACCTTCAAGCTCCTCTCCAAGCCACTCACTATCCTGACTTGGAAGCATATTTCCACTTCTTTATTTTCTAGCACAAAGTGAGGTCTGCAGATGCTGGAGATCAGAGCTGAAAATGTGTTGCTGGTTAAAGCGCAGCAGGTCAGGCAGCACCCAAGGAACAGGAAATTCGACATTTCGGGCATAAGCCCTTCATCCTGATGAAGGGCTTATGCCCGAAATGTCGAATTTCCTGTTCCTTGGATGCTGCCTGACCTGCTGCGCTTTAACCAGCAACACATTTTCAGCTTTATTGTCTAGGGCAAACTCCTGCAATTCCTCTCCAATGGCGTTGTGGGTCAACCTACAGCAGAAGGAGTGCAACAACGCAAAAAGGCACCTCACCATCATCTCTCTGCACCAAAGCACTCTGGCATTTCTAGCCATTTGGGTAAGTTGCCTTTCTATTCCTCTGACCAAAGTAAGTAACCTCTCACTTATTTTATAAAGTATAAGTTGATGAAGGGAAGTCCGTATGGATTTGTTCAGGAAAGGTCACATCTGACTAACTGAATTGGAGTTTTTGAGGTAACAAATAGGATTGATGAAACAATGCAACGGAAGAGGTCTGCATAACTTTTATGAAAACTTTTAACAAGATCCCACAACAGACTGGTCAAAAAAGGCCCAAGCAACGTGGATCCAAGTTTGGCTTTGTGACAGGAAGCAATGGGGCAATGGAGTTGACATGTGTTTTTACAGTAGTTGGGATGTTCCAAGGGAGTTCCAGCCGGGCTCTTCTATAGCTTAATTCACAACAGCCTGGACTCAAACATAGAAAGCAGCATGAAGTAGTTTACAAATGATACAAAATATGATCAGTAAAATATGATCTGTGGGAAGCTAGAGAAGTGATTACTGGGCCTCTTGCTGAGATATTTGTATCATCGATAGTCACAGGTGAGGTACCGGAAGACTGGAGGTTGGCAAACGTGGTGCCACTGTTTAAGAAGGGCGGTAAAGACAAGCCAGGGAACTATAGACTGACCTCTGTGGTGGGCAAGTTTTTGGAGGGAACCCTGAGGGACAGGATGTACATGTATTTGGAAAGGCAAAGACTAATTCGGGATAGTCAACATGGCTTTGTGGGTGGGAAATCATGTCTCTCAAACTTGATAGAGTTTTCTGAAGTAACAAAGAAGATTGATGAGGGCAGAGCAGTAGATGTGATCTATATGGACTTCAGTAAGGCGTTCGACAAGGTTCCCCATGGGAGATTGGTTAGCAAGGTTAGATCTCAGAATATAGGGAGAACTAGCCATTTGATGAAACATTGCAACAGAAGAGGTCTGCGTCGCTTTTATGAAAACTTTTTAACAAGATCCCACAATAGATTGGTCAAAAAATCTGGCTCAAAGGTAGAAGAGAGTGGGTGGTGGAGGAGGAGGGTTGTTTTTCAGACTGGATGCCTGTGACCAATGGAGTGCCACAAGGATCGGTGCTGGGCCCTCTACTTTTTGTCATTTACATAAATGATTTGGATATGAGCATAAGAGGTACAGTTAGTAAGTTTGCAGATGACACCAAAATTGGAGGTGTAGTGGACAGGGAAGAGGGTTACCACAGATTACAACATGTTCTGGACCAGATGGGTCGATGGGCTGAGAAGTGGCAGGTGGAGTTTAATTCTGATAAATGCGAGGTGCTGCATTTTGGGAAAGCAAATCTCAGCAGGACTTATATACATAATGGTATGATCCTAGGGAGTGTTGCTGAACAAAGAGACCTTGGAGTGCAGGTTCATAGCTTCTTGAAAGTGGAGTCGCAGGTAGATAGGATACTGAAGGCGGTGTTTGGTATGCTTTCCTTTATTGGTCAGAGTATTGAGTACAGGAGTTGGGAGGTCATGTTGTGGCTGCACAGGACAATGGTTAGGCCACTGTTGGAATATTACATGCAATTCTGGTCTCCTTTCTATCAGAAAGATATTGTGAAACTTGAAAGGATTCAGAAAAGACTTACAAGAATGTTGCCAGGGTTGGAGGATCTGAGCTACAGGGAGGGGCCCAACAGGCTGGGGCTGTTTTCCCTGGAGGGTCGGATGCTGAGGGGTGACCTTATAGAGGTTTACAAAATTATGAGGGGCATGGATAGGATAAATAGATAAAGTCTTTCCCCTGGGATTGGAGTCCAGAACTAAAGGGCATAGGTTTAGGGTGAGAGGGAAAGATATAAAAGAGACCTAAGGGGCAACTTATTCATGCAGAGGATGGTACGTGTATGGAATGAGCTGCCAAAGGAATTGGTGGAGGCTGGTACAATTGCAACATTTAAGAGGCATTTGGATGGGTATATGAATAGGAAGGGTTTGGAGGGACTTGGGCCTGGTGCTGGCAGGTAGGACTAGATTGGGTTGGGATACCTGGTCGGCATGGATGGGTTGGACCAAAGGGTCTGTTTCCATGCTGTCCATCTCTATGACTCTATGTCACCTTGCTGATCTATGAGGGGCCCTATTCTCTCCCTAGTTACCCTTTTGTCCATTACGTATTTGTAAAAACCCTTTGGATTCGCCTTAACTCTATTTGCCAAACTTTGGACTGCATGAAGATAGGGATGATCTAGCCAGAGAGATAGAAATGACTAATTAAATTTAATCTAGCATTAAGGTGCAAAAAGATGTGAAAGACCCAGGGTACTGGGTAGTGTGGAAGAACAGAGGACTTTGAATTATATGTCTAGAGATCCTTAAAGATAGCAAAACAATCAATAAAGTGGCTAAAACTACAAATGAAATGCTTTCCTTTATGAGCTGAGGTCATAGGGAAATTATGCCACAACTGTGTACAGCACTAGATCACAGTTCAAGTACCACATACAGTTCTGACCATTACAAAAGCAATGTGATTATACTAGACTGGGTGCTTAAGAGACCCATGAGGCTGTTGTCAGGATTGGAAAATTTATGGCACTGTGAAAGATTAGACAGGCTGGGGGATATTCTCTGTGGAACACAGAAGGCTGGCAAATGACTTCACCGGAGGTGTATAAAATTGAGGCACCTACTTAAGAGCAAACAGGAACGCTTGACTGACTGACAGAGGACTTAAACAAACCATGGAGCACACATTTACACTGATTGGTGGAAGGCCTGAAAGGAAAAATAGAAAAACTTATTTTCACTCACTGGACTTCGAACTCACTTTCTGTGGTAGAGACAGAAAAAGTACTTGGATAACTACCCTGAGCCAGGCGGAAAATAGGATTATGCTTGCTACTCTGTCAGGGAAGGGCACAAGAGGATGCATGGCCACATCTAGTATCACAATTTGATTTCTATGACCCTTGCACTAACTGGGGTCATCGGCTTCTGGTTAAACAATGCTTCAATTTTCAAATTCTCATCCTTGTTTTTAGCTCCTTCAATGATGAGATCCTTTCATATTCCTTTCGTCTTCTCCTTTACAACCTGAGATATCTAAACCTGGTCTCCTCAGCAGGACCCATTTTAATTACTCCAACATTAGTTGTCATGTCTTCAGCTGCCCAAATTGTAAGATTGGTATTGAATCCCTACATGATCTTGTTGGATTTTTTTTTTGGTGACTATCTTATACTGATGCCCTCCAGTATGGTTATCCTCAAGGGGAAACATTTTCTTTTACTATTCAAGTAACAAGAGGCAATGAAAAACTTAATGCAACTGGATTTGAGTTCACAATGTCTGTAGAACTCCTTTATTACCCAGAATGATACAAAATGAGCAAAGATGGAATACTGCTGAATCTCAGTGGGAAATGAATCAGAATGGACCACTAAAATAACACCTAGGCTTAGAATAAAGATCAAGGACACCATTTAGAAAATGAAAGGAATTGGGAATAGGGCAGCATGGTGGCACAGTCGTTAGCACTGCTGCCTCACAGTGTCAGGGACCAAGGCTCGATTCCAAACTCCAGTGACTGGGTCAAGTTTGCACATTCACCCCATTTCTATGTGGGTTTCATCTGGGTGTTCTAGTTTTCTCCCACAGTCCAAAGATGTGCAAGCAAAGTGGATTAGCCATGAGGAATTCAAGGTTACAGGGTAGGGGTGCATCTGATTGGGATGCTCTTCGGAGGCTCAGTGTGGTGTCAATGGCACAAATGGCCTGCTTCCACACTGTAGGGATTCTACAATTCTATTTTAAAAAGGCAGATTTCAAAAAGAGGATGCAAAAAAATCAAGGGAAAATAACTGGAAAAATCACTAGGGAAAGAAATTGAATGACAGTGGGAAACATTTAAAATAATACTGCAGTCCAGAGGAAACTATAAAGCAAGAAATAAAACTATCCCAGTAACATTCCATACATGAATAAAGAAATAAGGATATAAGCAAAATGAAAGAGAAACAAACATCTAGTACATGGAAAACAGAATAAACCAAAATAAAGCTTAGGAATAAAACAAAAAAGGAAAGCAAACAGAAGCTACAAAATTAAATTCTCCAACATAATGAAATAATAAATAACACGTTGTGCATAACTAAAAGGAAAATCAGACAGGAATAAAACTACAATGGGATACAGAATAAACTCGCAGGGGATGGCAGGAAAGTTGCTTTGCCTCAGGGAAATGAGCATGGTGTATCCGATACTAAAACCAGAGATCAATCATGATATGGATATTCAAGACAGAGAGAAGATAATTGATAAGCAAAAACAGAGGATAATACTCCTGGTGTGAATAGATTACATTCATACATTAAAACCTAGGCAATGAGTACTATACATTAAACATGCAAAAATCAAAACAAACCAGAAAAAGGCATTGACAGGTCACATGATTTCTTTAATATTAGCTCAATGTCATCAGTAGGAAAGATTTAATTGTTATACTTTCGGTTTCCAATGTTCAACAAAGAGCAGTCCTTTCAGATCCAGAAGCAAAGGCCTTGTTTCATCAACTTATTGAATATTTTGAAGCATTAACAGAAAGGGCAGATACAGGTGAAGATGATACTGAAAAACATAACACATTGCAGATCTGTGACCAAGGTCACACCATGTGGAGTCATGGACGAGGAGCAGAAATTAGTCAAAGAAAAATTTTAAAGTTTACAAATGACTAAATCATTCCTGGTAATACAGAACTGAACCATTGTAAAAATTCAAAACCTTTAAACTCATCAGGTCTAGCTTGCAAGAACAAACTTGGAAAAAAAAGGACACTTGTACAACTTAAGAGGGTGACCAATTGTTTTGGTCAAAGCTGGCATAGGCAGAGAGATACAGCAAGAACAGCTAACTGGCGACCTTCATTCAAAGCCCGGTCAACACTGGAATATATTGATAAAATAGAAGAATGGACATTTAACTAACAAATTGACTTCAAGTGTGACAGTATATTTTAAAATAAAAAAATAAAGAGGTCACTTAGTCCTTGGAAAGAGAAATGTCCAAATAGTGAATGCACTCAAGGCAAATAGTATAGATGCACATGAGACTGTTAAATAAACAAGGGAGACTAGAATAGAAGGGGTGAAGAAGAATGGGTGAAGGCTCATGCATATCTTTTGGTTTAACTGGCATGTTTTGTTCCATAATTATAATGTAAAGCTATCAGAAAACAAGAACGTTATCAGAGGTACTGCACTGTTATTACAATTAAACATGGGAGAGATTCCCCAGAGCCTGCTGTACCAGCTGCATAGACTTGAAGGACACAGAATCAGTAACAGAGGTTTCCTCAAGGCAGTGAAAATGCTGTACAGAATTATACGGGGAAGGATGGCTCAATAGTAATTTTCTCTACAAGTAAATCACCTGCAGACTTGCACGGAGAGGAATCAGGAGGAAAGTTGGACAAGATGTTTGAGTACCTATTGAATCTCATGGCCTTGCAGAGAGCGAGGGAGGAGATAGAAATTAAAAATACTAGAAGTGGCACAGCAGATTAGTCACAAAAGACAAGGTCTTCATGTGAAATCCTCAGCCTTTAATTCACTCCATCTTGACAAATTACTGACTAAGGTGTTAGTGTTTCCAGAAGGTTACAGATCTGTATTTACATAGCATTTTAATTTGCAGGCATTTGGTTAGTTTTAAACTCCACTGAGCCTCCTTCCATTTCCTTCTCGTATGCATTAGAATTCCTCTTAAATGAGTCAATGCTATGTGTGGCAACCACCCTAATGGTCATGGATTCCACATTCTCACAACACCAAACCTTTTCTTTGAAATGTTATTTTAAAGTATATTCGCACAGGTTATCATGTAGCATTCTAAAGATTCCTCTCAGGTTCAATGAGCACCTACTGCTCTGCATTTATTTGATCTCTTACTAATCATATGGCTTTTTGATGCCTGTTCCACTCACTGCCCAAGAGTTATCAGCTGAAAGCCAGCCACCCACAGCCGGACCTGATCTTATGTATCTTAGCTCTTGGCCTAGTAACCGCAATGCTCAAGGCACAGATTTCCATGGAAGTTCCATTCAAGTGCACCCACACACAGGTACCACTGCTGTCTGTTGATTTAAAAATACCAACTAACATGTGACTGCAACACAGCATTGGGTGCCAAACACGTGTCTTCAGTAATGTTCTTCTGTGCCCTATTCACCTTAAACCCCATCACTTTCAGGGGTTCTTCCTTTCTGTTGCCTGCTTCACCAATGGCGGAATCTGACTAGCTAACTATTCATTCCTCCTCTCCATATCCATGTCCCCAGCATCATACATGGATGAAGAACAAGCCAGTATGTTGCTTTAAATGAGTCATCCAAATACTATTTCGGAGTAGTGTAACAGAAGCATTAAATAGTTTGGAAAGGAAAGAAAATTTTTACCAAAATTATGAACTATTCTGCGATTTCCCGTGATGCTTCAAATAAGAACAAACAGAAATTGCTGGAGAAATGCAGCAGATCTGCAGCAACTATAGAACGAGAAACAGAGTTAATGGTTCATGTCCAGTTATACTTCTCCAGAGCTACTTAAGTTCTGAAGGATGACTGGATTCAAAATGTTTTTCTCTCTCTCTACAGATGCTGCCAATAAGTTGACTTTGTCTCATTCTTACTTGGAGGTGATCTGACCTGATCTGCCTTGTGCACTCATGCAACTCTGCGCCATCACTGCTTGTTTCATGTTCACTGACTATGTCTATCGATTTCTCTACTCTCCTACCTTGTAACTTCTGCCTCATCACTACTTTCTTCCAAAAATCTTCACTGACTATTCTAACTTCATCCTCTCTGATCAGTGCAGAATATTTACTTTCATCCAGTAAATCAATATGATTCAACTTTTTAAATGCAAGATTAATTTTATTTTAAAACGCCATCATTAGCTAACGTATCATTTCCTGCTAGAAACTCAGGTGGGGGACAGAAAAGAGGTATATTCAATTTTGACAGATTTTGTTTTCTAAAAAAAACCTATTCGTTCTATGTTAAGGTTTTTCGAAATCCTTGCCAACTTTAGGGATAAATTATAAAATGTTTCCTTTCCCAGGCTCAGATGCAGATGGCAGTGTGAAAGAAGGGGAAATTGTTCACAATCTGACTTAAAACATTGACGTGGAGGTAGCTGTGTTGGACTGTGTTGAAATAACCTGAAGTCCTAGATGTTTGCAGCACAAAAAAAGACCCTTATCCCCATCAAGTATATACAGTCACCTAACTATTCTAACCTCAATTTCAGCACTTTGCCCATAGCTTTTATACCCAAGATCTTTGCCTCTACAACCTTTACAGGCAGTTGAAACATGTGGTGCTAGCTAGAAAAACACAGCAGGCCAGGCAGCATCCAAGGAGCAGGAGAATCGACGTTTTGGGCATAAGCCCTTCTTCAGGAATGAGGCTGGTGTGCCAAACGGGCTGAGATAAAAGGTGGTGGGGGGTCACTGGGAATACATTGGTGGAAGGAGGTGAGGGTGAAGGTGATAGGCTGGAGAGGGGGTGTGGGCGGAGAGGTCAGAAAGAAGATTGCAGGTCAAGAGGGTGGTGCTGAATCCAGGGGTTGGGACTGAGATAAGGTGGGGGAAGGGAAATGAGGAAGCTGGAGAAATCTACATTTATCCCATGTGGTTGAGGGTTCCTATGCAGAAGATGAGGTGCTCTTCCTCCAGCCGTCGTGTGACCGAGCCTCCTCCATCGCCAGACCCTGGCCACACGATGCCTAGAGGAAGAGTGCCTCATCTTCCGCCTAGGAACCCTCCAACCACCCAGGATGAATGTAGATTTCTCCAGCTTCCTCATTTCCCCTCCCCCCACCTTATCTCCATCCAAACCCCCGGATTCAGCACTGCCCTCTTGACCTGCAATCTTCTTCCCGACCTCTCCGCCCCCACCCCCTCTCTGGCCTATCACCCTCACCTCCTTCCACCTATCGTATTCTCGGCACCCCTCCCCCAAATTCTTCCCCCCCCCCCACTCACCTTTTATCTCAGCCCACTTGGCACACCAGCCTCATTCCTGAAGAAGGGCTTATGCCCAAAACGTCGATTCTCCTGCTGCTCGGATGCTGCCTGACCTGCTGCGCGTTTCGACCACCACACTTTTCAACTCTGTTCTCCAGCATCTGCAGTCCTCACTTGCTCCTAGTTAACCTTTGCAGGCAGTGCGCTTCAGATTCCCACCACCCTCTGGATGAAAAAGCTTTTTCCTCACGTCCTCTAAATCTTCTACCTCTTACCTTAAATCTATGCCCTGCCCACTGATCCCTCCAAAGAGGGAATGTTTCTTCCTGTCTACCCTATGCCTCTCATAATTTCATTCATCTGAACTAACTGATTCAACCAGCCCATCTAAATCGTCTTCACTATTCACCACCCAAATGATTTGTATTAACCAACTTTTGAATTTAAATTATTTATGTGGCAATCAATGGCCCCAAAATGAGTCCCTGTGGAACCCCACTTGACAGACTTACAGCCACAAAACCACCCTTAGACCAATCCTCTGTGTACTGCCTCTCAGCCAATTCTGGATCTAGTTTGCAAACTTGGCTCTTTGCAATCAGTCTCCTATCAAATTCTTGCTGATGTCCAAGTAGACTATATTGAATATGTTGTTTATATCTACACATCTGGTCACTGCTTCAAAAAAAATTTAATCAGTTGGTCAGACATAACTTTGCTGCTGACTAATTCACACCTCTCCAAATGTCAATTTTTAAATTCATTCACAGGAAGTGTGCACTGCTGGCTGGGCCAGCACTTACTGCTCATCACTAATTGCTCAGAGCGCAGTTTAATTTCATCCCTCAGAATTACTTCCGATAGTTTCCCCACCGCTGAGATTAGACAGACAAGCCTGTAGTTTTCTGGTTTATTCTTCCTCCCTTCTCAATTGATGGCACCAATTTGGCTGTCCTCCAGCCATCTGGCACCTCTCCTGTGGCAAGAGATGAATTGAAATTTATTGCCAGCCCTCATTATTTCTTCCCTTGCCTCACTTCACAACTCAAGATACATTTCATCTAGCGCTTGTGAAATATCAACTTTTAAACCTACCTGATCACTCAGAACCTCCTCAGTCTGTTAATTTCTTTAATTATATCACAGTTCTTTTCCCGGATTTCTTTAACATTATCCCTCTTACTAGAGAACACTGAAAATATTTATCATTGATACAATCAATACAGACCACAGAATTTACTCAAAATGCTTTCACTTGCAGTTCCACTAAATTACACAACATGCAGGTCATCATTGGATGGTGTACAATTAACTCAGCACCTACAGCCCAAAGCAATTTCACATGAGGTTGTCAGTCTTGTCCAAAGGTTACATTCTTGTCGTATCAGAAGAACATTGGAGTAAGGCTTACTCCAAAGACCTGAGCAAATAAACAGAGCACGGAGGATGCACTGGGACCTCAGTGATAGTCAGTCCTGACCCAACACTGTTTCTTGAACCAACCTGCTACAGCAACGATGTTGTAAACTTGACTCTGTTCAGAAAAGATTTAAAAGGATGTTGCCAGGATTTGATCTATAGGGAATGGCTGAACAGAGTGGGCTGTTTTCCCCAGAGTGTCATGGGATGAGAGGTGACTTTATTGAAGTCTATAATGTCATGAGAGGCTTGGGTAGGGTGAATAGTCAAGGTCTTTTCCCTAGAGTAGCAGAGTCCAAAACTAAAGGTGAGAGGGGAAATTTTTAAAAGGGACCTAAGCGGCAACATTTTCACACAGAGGGTGGTGCCTGTCTGGGACGAGCTGCTCAAGGAGTGGTAGAGCCGGGTACAATTACAACATTTAAAAGACATCTGGATGGGTATATGAATAAGTAGGGTTTAAGATGGATATGGGCCAAATTTGAGATACCATGTCAGTACGGACAAGTTGGATTGAAGAGTCTGTTTCCATGTTGTACATCTCTACAACTCTAATTGGGGTCAATGGTATCTTGGTAATGATATTATTGAACTAGCAATCTAGAGGCCTGAATTAATGCTCCAAGAGCAGGAGCTCAAGTTGCACAAAAGCAGCTGGTGAAACTTCAATTCAATCTGGAATAAAAAGCTAGTCTCAAAGTTTCACAGAAAATTCAAATTGTCATTAAAAACCCAACTGAATCACTAACGTTCTTCAGGGATGGAGCTAAGGAGTTCTCATTTTGTCTGGCCTGTATCTGGTTGCCTCTTAACTGCCTTCTGAAATGATCAAGTATAAGTTGAGAAAAGTTGACATCATCCACATTTAAATGCCCAATGAGAGGGAACATGTGCTATTCACTGGCACAGTTGAGGCCTGCTGAATACTGAAGGATTGGGTATACCACTTCCAATAATGTTACTTCAATTTGATCAAGTTCTATTCTATAAATTGCCATTAACCATGCGTTGCTTCAGTTACACAGCCTACTGAGAGCTGTTTAACCATTCAAGTTGGTTGTGAGAAGAGTAGAAGAGAGACAAAGACTAAAAATGGTATTGACAACGCAGCATATTAAATGGTAGGAGGTTGCAGAACCCTGAAATGCAGAGAGATCCAGACATCTAGTTTATGACTTGTAGAAGGTTAATATGCAGCAAATAATCAAGGAAGTTAATAGAATAGTGTGTTTCATTGTGAAGGGAACCAAATACAAGGATAGAGAGCTTATGTTTCAGTTATACAGGGCATTGGTGAGACTGCATCTGGAGAACTGTGTACTGTACTGGTCAGCACACTTGCAGATTTAATTACATTGGAAGAGTCTCCAATCAGAATTTGTTTACCACAATGTCAGTAACATCTGATTGGGATCTATCCTGACCACATCACTATGCAAAGTCTGGTTGCTAACTCATTTACTTCATATTAGTCTTGGTATATTGCTGATTCTTTTAATTTTCTTTCCTCGTACTATAAAAGTTTAGTTTGTTCAAAACTGCGGAATCTTACAGCTTTATTCTCTTGATATATACATGGGATTTCAAACTTTGTCTACTTTAAACAAATGAAAACGGGTTCATAATAGGATCATAAGAAAAGTGGCAGTCTTGTTCAGGATCACAACACCAAGTCAAAACATGGAACTTTCTAAACAGCATTGTATATGATTTAAATGACATGGAATTGCACAGGCTCAGGATGGCAGTGGTTCAAGAGTAAATTAGGGATAGGAAATAAATCCTGACCTTGGCAGCAAGGCTCACATCCCATAAACAAAAACAAATCTCCAGCATTGGCTATAATCCATTTTCACTTTGATATACCAAGTTAATAAAACTAAACAAATAGCTTTCTAATGAGGGCATAGTAATGGAAAATGCCACTAATGTGGTTGGGAGTCACATCAAAATTAAAGCACAGCTTCACCTTCTAAGTTCCTAAAATGGTAACAAATATCTCAAGACTTTAGTTACAGTTAGGCATTCAACTAAAAATAATATGAAAGGAAGAGAACAGCATCAATAGCTGAGCCAAAGAAGCAAAATTTAAAGGAAATGCTGCAAGGAAAATGGTAGAGAGACAGAGGTTTAGTGAGTGAATTCCCAAGTGTGGAGCACAATCACGAGGAGAAGGAAGGAGGTAGTCCACAATAAATCATAGCTAGCATCAAACACTCAATGCATCTTGTATAGAATCTCACTACAGACTATGGCTTTGGTGCCAACTCTCAAAGAGCCACGGTTCATTTTTTCATCTTGTCCCTATACTTGCTTAAAATTTAAATATTTATCCACTTAAAGGCTACTTTGGATTAGATGTCCTAATAGCCATTTGCAAAGTAAATTTTGGTTTGCCAAGCATTGTAACATATTGAGAGAATCACAACAGAGATAGGACTCAAGTGGCTCTTTTCGGGAGCCAGTATAGGCATGGTGGTTCAAATGGCCTCTTTCTGCACTGTAAACATCTACAATTTAACTGAGTTTGGCCGGTTACATGGCGAAAACTCTGGCACCTGCTTACCAAAGCCATCTTCTACAGAAGGTTCAAGTCCAGGATGCACCCTCATGCAGTAAAAGGAAATTTACAAGGACACAACTGTTTCCCTTAGTTTTAATATTCATTTTGAATCCTGGGAAAAACTTGCCCAGAATTCCTCTACCTAGCACAACCAAATAAAAAAAGTCACATTGAAAGCAAAGAGAAAGTCGGGAGAGGGAATCCCAAACCAGCACCTGGCTCAAAACTCAAACATCTGCATGAGATTCTGTCAGAACCTTTTGACAAAACTCATCAATTTGTGTGATTTGGAGATGCCGGTGTTGGACTAGTGGACAAAGTTAAAAATCACACGACACCAGGTTATAGTCCAACAGATTTAATTGTGGCCACAATCACCTGATGAAGGAGCGGCGCTCCGAAAGCTAGTGTGCTTCCAGTTAAACCTGTTGGACTATAACCTGGTGTCGTGCGATTTTTTTTTTAACTTAAATTTAAATTTTTGGAACACCTTTATCAGGTCTCATTGTAATTCTTTAGTCCAATTCAGACATCTTTCAGTCTCATATTAAACTGCGGGTAACCTGTCCCAGGAACTAGAGCAATGCATAGTTTAATAATGTATTCTAATTCACTGGTTGAATTCAGCTGTAATGATCCATCATACAAGAAAATGAAACAAAGAACAGAAATTGCAAGAAAATCTCAGCAGATCTGGCAGCATCTGTGGAGAAAAATCAGAATGAAGATTTCAGGTCCAGTGATCCTTCTTTAGAACTCTGCATGCAAGAAAGTGAGTTGTTGCTTGGGTTGGGTTTGTGTAAAAAATGAGGTCTGCAGATGCTGGAGACCACAGCAGGCCAGGCAGCATCTCAGGAATAGAGAATTCGACGTTTCGAGCATAAGCCCTTCATCAGGAATGAGAGAGAGTAGCCAAGCAGGCTAAGATAAAAGGTAGGGAGGAGGGACTTGGGGGAGGGGCGATGGAGGTGGGATAGGTGGAAGGAGGTCAAGGTGAGGGTGATAGGCCGGAGTGGGGTGGGGGCGGAGAGGTCAGGAAGAAGATTGCAGGTTAGGAGGGCGGTGCTGAGTTGATGGAACCGACTGAGACAAGGTGGGGGGAGGGGAAATGAGGAAACTGGAGAAATCTGAATTCATACCTTGTGGTTGGAGGGTTCCCAGGCAGAAGATGAGGCGCTCCTCCTCCAGCCGTCGTGTTGTTATGTTCTGCCGGTGGAGGAGTCCAAGGACCTGCATGTCCTCGGTGGAGTGGGAGGGAGAGTTAAAGTGTTGAGCCACGGGGTGGTTGGGTTGGTTGGTCCGGGCGTCCCTGAGGTGTTCTCTGAAGCGTTCCGCAAGTAAGCGGCCTGTCTCTCTGAAGCGTTCCGCAAGTAAGCGGCCTGTCTCTCTGAAGCGTTCTTGCGGAACACTTCAGAGAACACCTCAGGGACGCCCGGACCAACCAACCCAACCACCCCGTGGCTCAACACTTTAACTCTCCCTCCCACTCCACCGAGGACATGCAGGTCCTTGGACTCCTCCACCAGCAGAACATAACAACATGACGGCTGGAGGAGGAGCACCTCATCTTCCGCCTGGGAACCCTCCAACCACAAGGTATGAATTCAGATTTCTCCAGTTTCCTCATTTCCCCTCCCCCCACCTTGTCTCAGTCGGTTCCATCAACTCAGCACCGCCCTCCTAACCTGCAATCTTCTTCCTGACCTCTCCGCCCCCACCCCACTCCGGCCTATCACCCTCACCTTGACCTCCTTCCACCTATCCCACCTCCATCGCCCCTCCCCCAAGTCCCTCCTCCCTACCTTTTATCTTAGCCTGCTTGGCTACTCTCTCTCATTCCTGATGAAGGGCTTATGCTCGAAACGTCGAATTCTTTATTCCTGAGATGCTGCCTGGCCTGCTGTGCTTTGACCAGCAACACATTTTCAGCTGGGTTGGGTTTGTGCAGACCATGTGGCTCGAGCTAGTTTTAAAATCAAATAGAATCTCACATGAGCTGCAATGCAATGATCTCCTCATGAGGACAGCAAACTATCACCATGTATTTTAAACATGAGCAGCCTCTGCAAACTCATGTTTTCCATTGTATGCTTCCGCTTCCAAAGCTGCGTACTGTAGACCAATTTTTGTTCTGAACAACAGTTAAATTCATAGCAAATCATTCAACACTAAAGCTCCACATCATGTCACTGAAGGCTAGCTGTGGTTTAGCATGTAGCAAACCCCTCTGAGAAAAATTGCACACCAGTCCCATACAACAGATTTGAGCACTAAGAAAATCAAGGCTGATTTTCTGGTGCAGTACAGGAGCAGTGAGTACAGGAGTTGGGAGGTCATGTTGCAGTTGTACAGGACATTGCTTAGGCCACTCTTGGAATGCAGCATTCAATTCTGGTATCCCTGCTATAGGAAAGATTTTAGAAGAATGTGAGGACTGTAGATGCTGGAGGGGGGAGCGGGCAGGGGAGGGAGGAGGAGGGGGGAGGGGAGCGGGCAGGGCGGGGAAGAGGGGGGAGGGGAGCGGGCAGGGCGGGGAAGAGGGCGAGCGGGGAGGGGGGCAAGCGTGGGGGGGGGGGGGGAAGGGCACGCGGGGGGGAGGAAAGAGCAGGCGGGGAAGAGGGGAGGGGTGAGGGGGCAGGGGGCGACACAGGAGGAGGAGGGGGGGCGACACAGGAGGAGGAGGGGGGGGTAGACCGGGGGGGGGGGGGGGGGGGGGGGGGGGGGGGGGAGAACAGGGGGACTGGACGTGGGGGAGGGGCACGGGGGTCTGGAGGAGGGGGAGGGGGCACGGGGTGACTGGAGGAAGGGGGAGGGGGTATGGGGGAACTGGAGGGGGGGGAAAAGGGGGCACTGGAGGAGGGTGAGGGCCATCTTGGGAACTGGAGGTGGGGGAGGGGAGGGAGCACGGGGCACTGCAGAACAGGGAGAGGGGGCACCTGGGGACTGGAGGGGGGAGGGGAGGAGGCACGGGGGGACAGGAGAAGGAGAAAGGGGGGCACGAGGGGACTGGAGGAGGGGGAGGGGGCACGGGGGGGGCTGGAGGAGGGGGAGGGGGCACGGGGGGGCTGGAGGAGGGGGAGGGGAGGGGGCACAGGGGGGCTGGAGGAGGGGGAGGGGAGGGGGCACAGGGGGGCTGGAGGAGGGGGAGGGGAGGGGGCACAGGGGGGCTGGAGGAGGGGGAGGGGAGGGGGCACAGGGGGGCTGGAGGAGGGGGAGGGGAGGGGGCACAGGGGGGCTGGAGGAGGGGGGAGGGGAGGGGGCACAGGGGGGCTGGAGGAGGGGGGGGAGGGGGCACAGGGGGGCTGGAGGAGGGGGAGGGGAGGGGGCACAGGGGGGCTGGAGGAGGGGGAGGGGAGGGGGCACGGGGGGGGCTGGAGGAGGGGGAGGGGGCACGGAGGGGGCTGGAGGAGGGGGAGGGGGCACGGAGGGGGCTGGAGGAGGGGGAGGGGGCACGGAGGGGGCTGGAGGAGGGGGAGGGGGCACGGGGGGGGCTGGAGGAGGGGGAGGGGGCACGGGGGGGGCTGGAGGAGGGGGAGGGGGCACGGGGGGGGCTGGAGGAGGGGGAGGGGGCACGGGGGGGGCTGGAGGAGGGGGAGGGGGCACGGGGGGGGCTGGAGGAGGGGGAGGGGGCACGGGGGGGGCTGGAGGAGGGGGAGGGGGCACGGGGGGGCTGGAGGAGGGGGAGGGGGCACGGGGGGGGCTGGAGGAGGGGGAGGGGGCACGGGGGGGCTGGAGGAGGGGGAGGGGGCACGGGGGGGGCTGGAGGAGGGGGAGGGGGCACGGGGGGGCTGGAGGAGGGGGAGGGGGCACGGGGGGGCTGGAGGAGGGGGAGGGGGCACGGGGGGGCTGGAGGAGGGGGAGGGGGCACGGGGGGGGCTGGAGGAGGGGGAGGGGGCACGGGGGGGGCTGGAGGAGGGGGAGGGGGCACGGGGGGGGCTGGAGGAGGGGGAGGGGGCACGGGGGGGGCTGGAGGAGGGGGAGGGGGCACGGGGGGGGCTGGAGGAGGGGGAGGGGGCACGGGGGGGGCTGGAGGAGGGGGAGGGGGCACGGGGGGGCTGGAGGAGGGGGAGGGGGCACGGGGGGGCTGGAGGAGGGGGAGGGGGCACGGGGGGGCTGGAGGAGGGGGAGGGGGCACGGGGGGGCTGGAGGAGGGGGAGGGGGCACGGGGGGGGCTGGAGGAGGGGGAGGGGGCACGGGGGGGGCTGGAGGAGGGGGAGGGGGCACGGGGGGGGGCTGGAGGAGGGGGAGGGGGCACGGGGGGGGGGGCTGGAGGAGGGGGAGGGGGCACGGGGGGGGCTGGAGGAGGGGGAGGGGGCACGGGGGGGCTGGAGGAGGGGGAGGGGGCACGGGGGGGCTGGAGGAGGGGGAGGGGGCACGGGGGGGCTGGAGGAGGGGGAGGGGGCACGGGGGGGGCTGGAGGAGGGGGAGGGGGCACGGGGGGGGCTGGAGGAGGGGGAGGGGAATGGGCACAGGGGGGCTGGAGGAGGGGGAGGGGAATGGGCACAGGGGGGCTGGAGGAGGGGGAGGGGAGGGGGCACAGGGGGGCTGGAGGAGGGGGAGGGGAGGGGGCACAGGGGGGCTGGAGGAGGGGGAGGGGAGGGGGCACAGGGGGGCTGGAGGAGGGGGAGGGGAGGGGGCACAGGGGGGCTGGAGGAGGGGGAGGGGAGGGGGCACAGGGGGGCTGGAGGAGGGGGAGGGGAGGGGGCACAGGGGGGCTGGAGGAGGGGGAGGGGAGGGGGCACAGGGGGGCTGGAGGAGGGGGAGGGGAGGGGGCACAGGGGGGCTGGAGGAGGGGGAGGGGAGCGGGCACAGGGGGGGCTGGAGGAGGGGAAGGGGAGGGGGCACAGGGGGGCTGGAGGAGGGGAAGGGGAGGGGGCACAGTGGGGCCGGAGGAGGGCGGGAGGGGCCACGGGGGTGTACAGGGGGGTAGCAGCAAGGACATAGGTGGTCCACAGTGGGAATGGAGGACATGAGGGGGCACAGGGGCAGGAGGATGGTCAGGAAGGAGGGGCAGGGGGGCACAGGCGGGAGTGTGGGGGCGGGGAGGGGGGCACAGGGGGGCTGGAGGAGGGTGAGGGGGAGGGGAGGGGGCACAGGGGGGCTGGAGGCAGGGGAGGGGAGGGGGCACAGCGGGGCTGGAGGCGGGGGAGGGGAGGGGGCACAGGGGGGCTGGAGGAGGGGGGCACTGGGGGACTGGAGGAGGGGGAGGGGGCACTGGGGGAGGGGAGGGGGCAGGGAGGGGAGGGGGCACTGGGGGCTCTGGAGGAGGGGGAGGGGAGGGGACACTGGGGGCTCTGGAGGAGGGCGGGAGGGGCCACGGGGGTGTACAGGGGGGTAGCAGCAAGGACATAGGTGGTCCACAGGGAATGGAGGACATGAGGGGGCACAGGGGCAGGAGGATGGTCAGGAAGGAGGGGCAGGGGGGCACAGGCGGGAGTGTGGGGGCGGGGAAGGGGGCACAGGCGGGAGTGTGGGGGCGGGGAAGGGGGCACAGGCGGGAGTGTGGGGGCGGGGAAGGGGGCACAGGCGGGAGTGTGGGGGCGGAGGGGGCACAGGGGGGCTGGAGGAGGGGAAGGGGAGGGGGCACAGGGGGGCTGGAGGAGGGGGAGGGGAATGGGCACAGGGGGGCTGGAGGAGGGGGAGGGGGAGGGGAGGGGGCACAGGGGGGCTGGAGGCAGGGGAGGGGAGGGGGCACAGGGGGGCTAGAGGAGGGGGAGGGGAGGGGGCACTGGGGGCTCTGGAGGAGGGGGAGGGGAGGGGGCACTGGGGGCTCTGGAGGAGGGGGAGGGGAGGGGGCACTGGGGGGACTGGAGGAGGGCGGGAGGGGCCACGGGGGTGTACAGGGGGGTAGCAGCAAGGACATAGGTGGTCCACAGTGGGAATGGAGGACATGAGGGGGCACAGGGGCAGGAGGATGGTCAGGAAGGAGGGGCAGGGGGGGAGGGGGGCACATGCGGGAGTGTGGGGGCGGGGAGGGGGGCACATGCGGGAGTGTGGGGGCGGGGAGGGGGGCACATGCGGGAGTGTGGGGGCGGGGAGGGGGGCACATGCGGGAGTGTGGGGGCGGGGAGGGGGGCACAGGCGGGAGTGTGGGGGCGGGGAGGGGGGCACAGGCGGGAGTGTGGGGGCGGGGAGGGGGCACAGGCGGGAGTGTGGGGGGGGAGGGGGCACAGGCGGGAGGGGGCACAGGCGGGAGTGTGGGGGGGGAGGGGGCACGGGGGGGAGGGGGCACAGGCGGGAGTGTGGGGGGGGAGGGGGCACAGGCGGGAGTGTGGGGGGGAGGGGACACAGGCGGGAGTGTGGGGGGGGAGGGGGCACGGGGGGGAGGGGGCACAGGCGGGAGTGTGGGGGGGAGGGGGCACAGGCGGGAGTGTGGGGGGGGAGGGGGCACAGGCGGGAGTGTGGGGGGGGAGGGGGCACAGGCGGGAGGGGGCACAGGCGGGAGTGTGGGGGGGAGGGGGCACGGGGGGGAGGGGGCACAGGCGGGAGTGTGGGGGGGGAGGGGGCACAGGCGGGAGTGTGGGGGGGAGGGGACACAGGCGGGAGTGTGGGGGGGAGGGGGCACGGGGGGGGAGGGGGCACAGGCGGGAGTGTGGGGGGGAGGGGGCACAGGCGGGAGTGTGGGGGGGGAGGGGGCACAGGCGGGAGTGTGGGGGGGGAGGGGGCACAGGCGGGAGTGTGGGGGGGGAGGGGGCACAGGCGGGAGTGTGGGGGGGGAGGGGGCACAGGCGGGAGTGTGGGGGGGGAGGGGGCACGGGGGGAGGGGGCACAGGCGGGAGTGTGGGGGGGGAGGGGGCACGGGGGGGGAGGGGGCACAGGCGGGAGTGTGGGGGGGAGGGGGCACAGGCGGGAGTGTGGGGGGGGAGGGGGCACAGGCGGGAGTGTGGGGGGGGAGGGGGCACGGGGGGAGGGGGCACAGGCGGGAGTGTGGGGGGGGAGGGGGCACAGGGGGGGAGGGGGCACAGGCAGGAGTGTGGGGGGGGGAGGGGGCACAGGCGGGAGTGTGGGGGGGAGGGGACACAGGCGGGAGTGTGGGGGGGGAGGGGACACAGGCGGGAGTGTGGGGGGGGGAGGGGACACAGGCGGGAGCGTGGGGGGGGAGGGGACACAGGCGGGAGCGTGGGGGGGGAGGGGACACAGGCGGGAGTGTGGGGGGCGGGAGGGGACACAGGCGGGAGTGTGGGGGGCGGGAGGGGACACAGGCGGGAGTGTGGGGGGGGGGAGGGGACACAGGCGGGAGTGTGGGGGGGGGAGGGGACACAGGCGGGAGTGTGGGGGGGGGAGGGGACACAGGCGGGAGTGTGGGGGGGGGGAGGGGACACAGGCGGGAGTGTGGGGGGGGGGGGGGAGGGGACACAGGCGGGAGTGTGGGGGGGGAGGGGACACAGGCGGGAGTGTGGGGGGGGGAGGGGACACAGGCGGGAGTGTGGGGGGGGGAGGGGACACAGGCGGGAGTGTGGGGGGGGGAGGGGACACAGGCGGGAGTGTGGGGGGGGAGGGGACACAGGCGGGAGTGTGGGGGGGGAGGGGACACAGGCGGGAGTGTGGGAGGGGGGACGACGGGGGCAGAGGGCACAGAGATGCGGCGAGTGTGCACGAGGGGCAGATGTGAAGGTGATTGGGGGGGGGGGGTCATGTGGGTGATTCGGGTGTGAGGGCGGGGTAATTGTGAAGGGGGTGGGGGTGAGGGTGAGGGTGAGGGTGAGGGTGAGGGTGAGGGTCCCCCCCCCCGGCCCTTACCCAGTACATCTGCCAGCCGGTGAGCAGCCACGAAGCAGGCATCGTCCCCGTAGCCGCTGCCCTTGGCGGTGCCGCCGCCGCCGCCGCTGCCCTTGCGGAGGTCCTTGCCGAAGCCGCAGCTGACGGTGATGAGCCGGTATTCCCGCCTTTCCGACTGCCTCAGGCCGCCTCCCAGCACAGTTCGAGCCACTATGCGGCCATAGGCCAGCACTGACTGCATGGTCCCGGCGGCCAAACTCCCTTCCTCCCTGTCAGTCTAGAGCCGTTAAACACCGCTCACATCCCCGCCACTGCCACAGCCACTCGGCCCGTACTGACTCGGCCATCCCACCCATGAACGCTCCCTGACCGACAGCACCTACGGCCAATCCGAATCCACGCTGTGTCATTACTGGCCAATCAGAGCCAGGGGTGGGCGGTGGCTCCGGCCTGAGCCCACCTCCCGGACAATGGAGCGTTTCTGATTGACATCAGTATTACACAATAATACCGCGGGGTGGAGATATATTAGCCAATCACAATACAGAATGGTGCTTCGCTGCCCCTGAGGCGGTGGTGGGGCTGAGCGGCTTGAGAAAAGTTTCTGACAATTCTTTGAAATCCTGCAACGCCAGGTTACAGTCCAACAGGTTTATTTGGAAGCACTAGCTTTCGAGAGATGCCTCTTCATCAGGTGGTTGTGGAACAGAACCATAAGACACAGAATTCATAGCAAAAGCGTTACAGTGTCATGGAGCTGTAATATGTTAAACAAATTTAGATTAAGTTTTTAATCTTTTGGAATGGATATCCCATATCCCATTCAAAATGATGAAAGATTTAATCTAAATTATTTAATATATCACTACAGCTCCATGACACTAGCTCTTTTGCTATGAATTCTGTCGTAGAGATGTACAGCACGGAAACAGACCCTTTGGTCCAACTTGTCCATGCTGACCAGATAGCCTAACCCAATCTAGTTCTATTTGCCAGTAGTTGGCCCATATTCCTCTGAACCTGTCCTATTCATATAACCATCCAAATGCCTTTTAAATGCTGCAATTATGCTAGCCGCCACCAATTCCTCTGGCAGCTCATTCCATATACGCACCACTCTCTGCTTGAAAACGTTGCCTCTTAGGTCCCTTTTAAACCTTTCCTCTCTCACCCTACACATATGCCCTGACCAATAAAGGAAAGTATACCAAACACGTTCTTCACTATCTTATCTGCCTGCGACTCTACTTTCAAGAAGCTATGAAACTGAATAACCTCCAAGATCTCTTTGTTCAGCAACAGTTCCCAGGACCTTACCATTAAGTGTATAGGTCCTGCTCTGATTTACTTTTCCAAAATGCAGCATCTCACATTTATCTAAATTAAATTCTGTCTGCCATTTCTCAGCCCATTGGCCGATCTGATCAAGATCCCGTTGTAATCTGAGGTAACCTTCTTTGCTGACCACTACACCTCCAGTTTTAGTGTCATCTGCAAGCTTACTAATTATATTTCCTATGTTCACATCCAAATCATTTCTATAAATGATGAAAAGTAGTGGACCCAGTAACAACGTTGTGGCACTGCACTGATCACAGACTTCCAGTCTGAAAAGCAACCCTCCACCACCATCCTCTGCCTTCTATCTTCAAGGCAGTTCTGAATCTAAATGACTAGTTCTCCCCGTATTCCATGAGATTTAATCTTGCTAACCAGTCTCCCGAGGAACCTTGTTGAACGCCTTACTGAAGTCCATATAGATCACGTCCACCGCACTGCCCTCATCAATCTTCTTTGTCACTTCAAAAAACTCATTCAAGTTTATGTGACATGATTTCCCACGCACAAAGCTGATCCTTAATTAGTCCTTGCCTTCCCACATACATGTAAATCCTGTCGTTCAGGATCCTGTTCAACAACTTGCCCATCACTGACATCTATAGTCTATAGTTCTCTGGCTTGTCCTTACCACCTTTCTTAAATAGTGGCACCACGTCAGCCAGCACCCCCTGTTCCACAACCACCTGTTGAAGAGGCAGCACCTCGAAAGACAGGGCTTTCAAATAAACTTGTTGGACGATAACCTGATGTTGTGTGATTTTTAATTTTAGTCAAGCAGATCAGGCAGCATCAGATAAGCAGGAAAATCGATGTTTCAGGCAAAAGCCCTTCATCAGGAATCCAGCATCTGCAGTACCCACTTCCACCTGATTTTTAACTTTGTCAACCCTCAGTCCAACACCGGCACCTCCAAATCTTGAAATTCAAGAAAACCTCGTCCTGTCAATTTGAATTCTAAACTAATGTGATGGCAAACAGAAGGTTCTAGTCCTCAAAGAATCAGTGTTTGTTACAATCCAATGTCAGTCCACATTACAATTGAATTATTGATTCATTCACAGGATGTTGGTGTCACAAGCAAAGGTTTGTAATCCATTCCTAATTATCCTTGAGAAGCATCCTGAAACTGCTTGTGACTGTAGTCTAGCTGCATTAATAATACAGGGGAAAGTGATGGCATATTACGACTGGATTGTTAATCCAGGGTCCCAAGTAATGTTTGGGGAGCAAATCACTGCAGATGTCACAGTTTTGAATACAGCCAGAATAGATAATGTAATTTGAATGAAATTAAAACCTGGAATTAAGACTAACAATGACCACAAATCTAATGTCAATTGTTGGAAAACCCGATTTGGGCAGCACGGTGGCTCAGTGGTTAACACTGCTGCCTCACAGCGCCTGCGACCGGGTTTGACTTCAACCTCGGGTGACTGTCTGTGTGGAGTTTACACATTCTCCCTGTATCTGTGTAGGTTTCCTCCGGGTGCTCCAGTTTCCTCCCACAATCCAAAGATGTGCAGGTCAGGTGAATTTGCCATGCTAAATTGCCCGTAGTGTTCAGCGATGTGTAGGTTAGAACAAAGAACAAAGAAAATTTACAGCCCAGGAACAGGTCCTTCGGCCCTCCAAGCCTGAGCCGTTCCAAATATACCGTCCAAATCTGTTGCCCAATTCCTAAGCATCTGTATCCCTTTGCTCCCCACCTACTCATGCATCTGTCCAGACGCAGGTTAGGTGATGAGTCAGTAGAAATGTAGAGTAATAGGGTCGGGGAATGGGTCTGTGTGATTTACTGTTTGGAGTGTTGATGTGGACTTGTTGGGCCAAATGATCTGTTTCCACACTGTAGGGATTCTATGATTCTAATGCCATCCTAACCAGTCTGGCCTACATGTGACTCTAGACCCACATCAGTGTGGTTGACTCTGAACTGTCCCCAGGCCAATTAGGGGATGATGATGAATGCTGGCCTAGCTATCAATGCACTCATCCCATGAATGAATAAAACAATAATGATGTTCCATGATTATGAATCAGAGACTGTGGAGGAACTACTACCTATTTCTAAATCAGAATCTTACAAGAGGAGGTGCTGGAGGTCTTAAAACATATAAATAAATCCTCGGGATTGAACAGGTGTATCCCAGGGCATTGTAGGGGCCGCTAGCGGAGATATTTGTATTATCAACAGCCATAAGCGAGGTGCCACAAGGCTAAAGGGTTGCTAATATTGTGCCATTATTTAAGAAAGGCTACAAGGAAAAGCCAGGGAGCTACAGACTGATAAGCCTAATATCCGTGGTGAGTACAGTGGATTTACATGCATTTGGGAAGGCAAGGACTGATTAGGGATGTGTGTTGGAAATTATGTCTCACAAACCTGATTAGGTATTTCAAAGAGGTTTCTAAAAAGATAGATGAAGGCAGTCTGGTAGACATCCTATTGACTAGCTTTCCCTGGATCCATGTTAACTAACTTTACTAACCATTCTATCATGTGGAACCTTATTGGAGACCTTGCTATGGAATTTAGCAAGGTCTCCAATAAGGTTCCACATGGTAGAATGGTTAGTAAAGTTAGTTAACATGGATCCAGGGAAAGCTAGCCAATAGGATACAAGATTGGCTCAATGATAGGAGGCAGAAGGTGGTTGTAGAGGGTTATTGTTCAGTTTGAAGGCCTGTGACCAAAAGTGTGCCGCAAAGTGCTGGATCCCCTGTTGTTTGTCATTTATATAAAAAATTTGGATAAAGATATAGAGGCCTGGATATTAATCTTGCAGATGGTACAGAATTGGTAGACAGTGAAGAAGGTAATCTAAGAGCATAATGGGATCTCGATCAACTTGGCCAGTGGGCTGAGGAATGGCAGATGGAGTTTAATTTAGATAAATGTGAGGTGCTGTATTTTGGTAAGGCAAACCAGTTAAGTGCTTAAATAAGAGCAATTACAGTGAGAAAATATTATCTCACATGGTCTTGGAAAATAGACTGAGGGGAAAGTCAGTAGATCAGCAATAGCAAATATTTAAGCAGATATATCATAATGCTCAGCAAAAACTTATTGTAGTCAGAAAGGACTCAATGAAAAGGATGAACTATCTGTGGTTAACAAAGGAAATTAAGAAGAATGTCCAATTAAAAGTTAAGGTACACTAGACAAAGCAGAAAATGTAATTTCCTACAATTAGAAAGGGTGGTTGCAATAAACCTAACCCATAGTAAGATTCTGACTCACTGTAGCTGCATATGCAATGTGGTGAGCAGTGGAGTGGATTGTATTTAGCAACTTTGGGCAGAATCCCAGGACAGAAAACATAGGTTAGAAAAGAACAGGAAAGCAATGTTAAAGTTGGAGGCATCTCATCAAAAAGGATAAAGCAAACTTTTTCTGTCTAATGGTCATTCACTTGTGGTTCTGTTTACTGAAGTGAAAGACATTTTTTTGTTACAAGTCAACTCAAAGGCATCCACCAACACTACAGATTGTAATTGAAAATGTGTTAAAGATCATGTGCCTGATGAATGTAAAGAAGCCAAGCATTTAACCGAAAGACTATGTCTCTCACACACAGTCTCGCTGCCTCTCTGTTTCTCTCTCTCTCTGTCACACACTCATTTTCAAAAACACACACACACACACACATTATTTTGCTTCCTTGCCTGGATTTGCTGTCAGTAGTTTTCTGTTATTTGGCAGTATTCACTAGCCCTTGGCCCACTTTGATATTAAAACATGTGTTAAATTATCCAATGGATTTACTGCCATCACATTTATAACTGGCAAACATTAAAAAAAGTTTAAATTTAAAACCCATAAAATGATCACCTGGCAGTGAACTTATATAAATGTCAGAGGCGCTGACTATGTACTTGAAGGACAGGAGCAAAATTTGATGAATGAGACAATTATGGTTTATGGTGATAACATGGACTTCAAACACATAGCCGGTATTATCCCTCCAATCTCTGTAAAAATAATGAATTTCTTAAACAGCATATTTTATGATAAATTTTAGTCAGCCATGCACTGAATAACAAAACAACATTGTGGGGAACAGATCACTTTGCAGATAGATGTTATTGTGATTCCAGAAACATTCTGTGTACATATTTGCTGTGTGACCGTGCTGTTGATCATTCAATGTTTTCCTGAAGCAATCAATATTTTAACATCACGCTGTACATTTACTCCAGTGGTGATGTGTTCTGGTTGGCAATATGTCCAGTTTGAACACAACACAAGACAATTTGCCACTGACATGACATTGAAATCCAGTGAGGACTGAGCATCTGGCATGGGAATCCAGCGAAGGCCTTGCATCCAACACTGACATCTAGTGAAGGCCCGGTATCAGACACTGGAATCTAGTGAAGGCCCAGCATCAGACACTGGAATCTAGTGAAGACCCAGCACCAGACACTGGAATCTAGTGAAGGACATCATCAGACACTGGAATCTAGTGAAGGCCCAGCATCAGACACTGGAATCTAGTGAAGGCCCAGCACCAGACACTAGAATCTAGTGAAGGCCCAGCACCAGACACTAGTATCTAGTGAAGGCCGAGCACCAGACACTGAAATCAAGTGAAGGCCAGCATCAGACACTGGAATGTAGTGAAGGTCCAGCATCAGACCCTGGAATCTAGTGAAGGCCCAGCATCAGACTCTAGAATCTAGTGAAGACCCAGCACCAGACACCGGAATCTAGTGAAGGCCCAGCGTCAGACTCTAGAATCTAGTGAAGGCCCAGCACCAGACACTGGAATCTAGTGAAGGCCCAGCATCAGACACTGGAATCTAGTGAAGGCCCAGCACCAGACACTGGAACTAATGAAGGCCCAGCATCAGACACTGGAATCTAGTGAAGGTCCAGCACCAGACACTGAAATCTAGTGAAGGTCAGCACCAAACACTAGAACCTAGTGAAGGCCAGCAACAGACACTGGAATCTAGTGAAGGCCCAGTACCAGACACTATAATCTAGTGAAGGCCGAGCACCAGACACTGGAATCTAGTGAAGGCCCAGCATCAGACACTAGAATCTAGTGAAGGCCAGCATCAGACACTGGAATCTAGTGAAGGCCCAGCATCAGACACTGAAATCTAGTGAAGGCCAGCACCAAACACTAGAATCTAGTGAAGTTCAGCATCAGACACTGGAATCTAGTGAAGGCCCAGCATCAGACTCTAGAATCTAGTGCAGGCCCAGCACCAGACACTGGAATCTAGTGAAGGCCCAGCGTCAGACACTGGAATCTAGTGAAGGCCAGCACCAAACACTAGAATCTAGTGAAGGTCCAGCACCAGACACTGAAATCTAGTGAAGGCCAGCACCAAACACTAGAATCTAGTGAAGGCCAGCATCAGACACTGGAATCTAATGAAGGCCCAGCACCAGATACTAGAATCTAGTGAAGGCCCAGCACCAGACACTAGAATCTAGTGAAGGCCCAGCATCAGACACTGGAATCTAGTGAAGGCCAGCACCAGACACTGGAATCTAGTGAAGGCCAGCACCAGACACTAGAATCTAGTGAAGGCCCAGCATCTGTCACTAGAATCTAGTGAAGGCCCAGCACCAGACACTGGAATCTAGTGAAGGCCCTGCATCACACACTAGAATCTAGTGAAGGCCCAGCACCAGACACTAGTATCTAGTGAAGGCCGAGCACCAGACACTGAAATCAAGTGAAGGCCAGCATCAGACACTGGAATGTAGTGAAGGTCCAGCATCAGACCCTGGAATCTAGTGAAGGCCCAGCATCAGACTCTAGAATCTAGTGAAGACCCAGCACCAGACACTGGAATCTAGTGAAGGCCCAGCATCAGACACTAGAATATAGTGAAGGCCAGCATCAGACACTGGAATCTAGTGAAGGCCCAGCATCAGACACTGAAATCTAGTGAAGGCCAGCACCAAACACTAGAATCTAGTGAAGTTCAGCATCAGACACTGGAATCTAGTGAAGGCCCAGCATCAGACTCTAGAATCTAGTGCAGGCCCAGCACCAGACACTGGAATCTAGTGAAGGCCCAGCGTCAGACACTGGAATCTAGTGAAGGCCCAGCACCAGACACTGGAACTAATGAAGGCCCAGCATCAGACACTGGAATCTAGTGAAGGTCCAGCACCAGACACTGAAATCTAGTGAAGGTCAGCACCAAACACTAGAACCTAGTGAAGGCCAGCAACAGACACTGGAATCTAGTGAAGGCCCAGTACCAGACACTATAATCTAGTGAAGGCCGAGCACCAGACACTGGAATCTAGTGAAGGCCCAGCATCAGACACTAGAATCTAGTGAAGGCCAGCATCAGACACTGGAATCTAGTGAAGGCCCAGCATCAGACACTGAAATCTAGTGAAGGCCAGCACCAAACACTAGAATCTAGTGAAGTTCAGCATCAGACACTGGAATCTAGTGAAGGCCCAGCATCAGACTCTAGAATCTAGTGCAGGCCCAGCACCAGACACTGGAATCTAGTGAAGGCCCAGCGTCAGACACTGGAATCTAGTGAAGGCCAGCACCAAACACTAGAATCTAGTGAAGGTCCAGCACCAGACACTGAAATCTAGTGAAGGCCAGCACCAAACACTAGAATCTAGTGAAGGCCAGCATCAGACACTGGAATCTAATGAAGGCCCAGCACCAGATACTAGAATCTAGTGAAGGCCCAGCACCAGACACTAGAATCTAGTGAAGGCCCAGCATCAGACACTGGAATCTAGTGAAGGCCAGCACCAGACACTGGAATCTAGTGAAGGCCAGCACCAGACACTAGAATCTAGTGAAGGCCCAGCATCTGTCACTAGAATCTAATGAAGGCCCAGCACCAGACACTGGAATCTAGTGAAGGCCCAGCATCACACACTAGAATCTAGTGAAGGCCCAGCACCAGACACTAGTATCTAGTGAAGGCCGAGCACCAGACACTGAAATCAAGTGAAGGCCAGCATCAGACACTGGAATGTAGTGAAGGTCCAGCATCAGACCCTGGAATCTAGTGAAGGCCCAGCATCAGACTCTAGAATCTAGTGAAGACCCAGCACCAGACACCGGAATCTAGTGAAGGCCCAGCGTCAGACACTAGAATCTAGTGAAGGCTCAGCACCAGACACTGGAATCTAGTGAAGGCCCAGCACCAGACACTGGAATCTAGTGAAGGCCCAGCATCAGACACTGGAATCTAGTGAAGGCCCAGCACCAGACACTGGAACTAGTGAAGGCCCAGCATCAGACACTGGAATCTAGTGAAGGTCCAGCACCAGACACTGAAATCTATTGAAGGCCAGCACCAAACACTAGAACCTAGTGAAGGCCAGCAACAGACACTGGAATCTAGTGAAGGCCCAGTACCAGACACTATAATCTAGTGAAGGCCGAGCACCAGACACTGGAATCTAGTGAAGGCCCAGCATCAGACACTAGAATCTAGTGAAGGCCAGCATCAGACACTGGAATCTAGTGAAGGCCCAGCACCAGACACTGGAATCTAGTGAAGGCCAGCACCAGACACTAGAATCTAGTGAAGGCCCAGCATCAGACACTGGAATCTAGTGAAGGACAGCATCAGACACTGGAATCTAGTGGAGGCCCAGCATCAGACACTAGAATCTAGTGAAGGCCCAGCACCAGACACTGGAATCTAGTGAAGGCCAGCACCAGACACTAGAATCTAGTGAAGGCCCAGCATCAGACACTGGAATCTAGTGAAGGACAGCATCAGACACTGGAATCTAGTGGAGGCCCAGCATCAGACACTAGAATCTAGTGAAGGCCCAGCACCAGACACTGGAATCTAGTGAAGGCCAGCACCAGACACTAGAATCTAGTGAAGGCCCAGCATCAGACACTGGAATCTAGTGAAGGACAGCATCAGACACCGGAATCTAGTGAAGGCCCAGCACCAGACACTGGAATTTAGTGAAGGCCCAGCATCAGACACTGGAATTTAGTGAAGGCCCAGCACCAGACACTAGAATCTAGTGAAGGCCCAGCATCAGACACTGGAATCTAGTGAAGGCCCAGCACCAAACACTGGAATCTAGTGAAGGCCCAGCACCAGACACTAGAATCTAGTGAAGGCCCAGCATCAGACACTGGAATCTAGTGTCTGGAAGCCAATTAAGGCTCAACATGTGATCCTGGAACCCAGCAAAGACCCACCTCCACCAATATGACCCAGTCATTGTTCTGAATTGGGAGTGTGGTGTGGAGGGGGTAGTGGGGAGTGGTGCACTGCTTCCCCACTTCAGGAAGAAATGTCAGGTCCAAACAGACCAGTTTTTAAAACACCTGCGATAGAATACTGAGACCAGGTGAATGGCCCCCTCTTGTTCTTAAAGAAGTTGAGGGTGCAATTCCCACCCTCTGTGGACAGGGAGCTCTGCGCTTGTGGACTGTTAGGACCACTCCAGACTTATATAGTGGGAACTGTGGGCAGACCCTGAGATGAAGACTACCACAGCGTCATGAAAGGCAGGTGTTTTAAGCAGGAGGGGCTCTGTCTACGCACTAAGGGAGGAAAGAGATAGTGGAAGTGAATTTTGAAGGTCACACAGGTCGAACAAAGTGCAAGGGACAAAATCCTGGGGATCAATAATGCCTCCATTATGTGTGCCTTCCTTTCTGCCTTTTCAACAGACAACAGCCTTCCCACTGCGACTGCCAGCAATGGAGGCAGATAGAGAGCCTTAGATGAGTTATAATTGACCACTGTGACTCTCCTTGGGCTAAGATTGGGTGCTCAAACAGATGCCTTCCTCACTCACCGTATGATGAGGTGGTTCAGGATAGGTTATTGGCCAGACAGCATTTTGTTCACCTGACACATTCTAGGTGCACTCCCACTAGATCATAAGAAGACCACAACCATAAATCCAAAACACAGCTGGTGGAGGGTGACAAAATTGAGCTCCACCAACTCTGGCACTGGAATATTGGCCTGAGCCTGCACAAAAGGTTTCAATCATTGGACCCAATGTAACCGATCTCAAGATAAGCTCTCAACCTCACAAATTGCAACAGCATTAAGGTCTGCTGACTTCAGGCCTACCTCAGTTCATTTATTACTGAGACCCCCATGAATGTCCTTGTTACCTCCAGACTTAACAATTCCAAAACATCCTAGCTTGTCTCCCATCTTCCTACCTCTATGAGCTTCAGATCATTCCAATCTCTGCTGCTAACTACAACAAGGCCTGCTGACCTCTCACCCCTGTGCTTGCTGACCTGTGCTTGAGTCCAGCTCAAGCAACATTTTGATTTCAAAATTTTCAACCTCATCTTCAATCTCTTCCTGACCTTCTCTGCTAATGTCTGTAATCACCCCAGATCCACGATTCTCACAGGGATCTCTGTGCTCATCTAATTTTGGCTTCTTGAGTATCCTAGTTTTAAACACTGCAGGCAGTGATAACTATATTATGAATTAGAATTAGGTTTTATCGTCATATGTAGTCAACTACAGGGATACACGAGTGCAGTGAAAACTATCAAGTTGCCATTTTTGGTGCCATCGTAGATACAAATTAGAAAAATAATTGCACTGGACTTCACCTTGAGGCTGGGATTCTGTGCTGGGTTTCACCTTGAGGTTGGGCGTTTGCCCTGGACTTTTCCTTGAGGTTGGGAGTCTGTGCTGAGCTTCAACCTGAGGCTGAGAGTCCACGTTGGGCTTCAACATGAGGCTAGAAGTCTGCGCTGGGCTTCATGGGCTTCACCTTGAGGATGGGAGTCTGTGCTGGGCTTCCCCTTGAGGCTAAGAGTCTGCGCTGGGCTTCCCCTTGAGGCTAAGAGTCTGCGCTGGGCTTAACCTTGAGAATGGGATTCCGTGCTGGGCTTCACCTTGAGGCTGGGAGTCTGCTCTGGGCTTCACCTTGAGGCTAAGAATCTGCGCTGGACTTAACCTTGAGACTGGGAGTCTGTGCTGGGCTTCATCTTGAGGCAGGGAGTCTGCGCTGGGCTTCATCTTGAGGCAGGGTGTCTATGCTGGGCTTCAACTTGAGGCTGGCAGTCTGCGCTGGGTTCACCTTGAGGCTGGGAGTCTGTGCTATGTTTCACCTGAAGGCTGGGAGTGTGCGCTGAGGTTCACCTTGAGGCTGGGAGTGTGCTCTGTGCTTCACCTTGATGCTGGGAGTTTGTGCTGGGTTTCACCTTGAGGCTGAGAGTCTGTGCTGGGCTTCATCTTGAGGCTAGGAGTCTGCACTGGGCTTCACCTTGAGGCTGGGAGTCTGTGCTATGTTTCACCTGAAGGCTGGGAGTGTGCGCTGAGGTTCACCTTGAGGCTGGGAGTGTGCTCTGTGCTTCACCTTGATGCTGGGAGTTTGTGCTGGGTTTCACCTTGAGGCTGAGAGTCTGTGCTGGGCTTCATCTTGAGGCTAGGAGTCTGCACTGGGCTTCACCTTGAGGCTGGGAGTCCGCACTGGACTTCATCTTGATGCTGGGGTCTGTGCTGGGCTTCACCTTGAGGCTAAGAGTCTGTGATGGGCTTCAACTTGAGGTTGGGAGTCTGTGCTGGGCTTCACCTTGAGATTGGGAGTCTGCACTGTGGTTCACGTTGAGGATGGGAGTCTGCGCTGGACTTTACCTTGAGGATGGGATTCCGTGCTGTGCTTCACCTTGAGGCTGGGAGTCTGCTCTGGGCTTCACCTTGAGAATGGAATTCTGCGCTGGTTTTTCCCCTTGAGGCTGAGTGTCTGTGCTATGTTTCACCTGGAGGCTGGGTGTCTGTGCTGGGTTTCACTTTGAGGCTGAGAGTCTGTGCTGTGTTTCACCTGGAGGCTGGGAGTGTGCGCTGAAGTTCACCTTGAGGCTGAGAGCCTGCACTGGGCTTCACCTTGAGGCTGGGAGTCTGTGCTGGGCTTCACGTTGAGGCTGGGAGTCTGTGCTGGGCTTAACCTTGAGGCTGGGAGTCTGCGCTGGGCTTCATGGGCTTCACCTTGAGGCTGGGAGTCTGCGCTGGGCTTAACCTTTAGGGTGGGAGTCTGCTCTGCGCTTCACCTTGAGAATGGAATTCTGCGCAGGGTTTCACCTTGAGGTTGAGAGTTTGTGCTGGGCTTCACCTTGAGGCTGGGTGTCTGTGCTATGTTTCACCTGGAGGTTGGGGGACTGTGCTATGTTTCACCTGGAGGCTGGGAGTGTGCGCAGAGGTTCACCTTGAGGCTGGGAGTCTGCGCTGGGCTTAACCTTGAGGCTGGGTGTCTGTGCTATGTTTCACCTGGAGGCTGGGAGTGTGCGCTGAGGTTCACCTTGAGGCTTGGAGTCTGCGCTGGGATTCAACTTGAGGCTGGGAGTCTGCGCTGGGCTTCATCTTGAGGCAGGGTGTCCAGGCTGGGGTTCAACTTGAGGCTGGCAGTCTGCACTGGGCTTCCCCTTGAGGCTAAGAGTCTGCGCTGGGCTTCACCTTGAGGATGGGAGTCTGCGCTGTGCTTCACCTTGAGCCTGGGAGACGGTGCTGAACTTCTCCTTGAGGCTGGGAGTCTGCACTGGGATTCACCTTGAGGCTGGGTGTCTGCTCTGGGCTTCACCCTGAGGCTGGGAGTCTGCGCTGGGCTTCATCTTGAGGCAGGGTGTCCATGCTGGGCTTCAACTTGAGGCTGGGAGTCTGTGCTGGGCTTCACGTTGAGGCTGGGAGTCTGTGCTGGGCTTAACCTTGAGGCTGGGAGTCTGCGCTGGGCTTCATGGGCTTCACCTTGAGGCTGGGAGTCTGCGCTGGGCTTAACCTTTAGGGTGGGAGTCTGCTCTGCGCTTCACCTTGAGAATGGAATTCTGCGCAGGGTTTCACCTTGAGGTTGAGAGTTTGTGCTGGGCTTCACCTTGAGGCTGGGTGTCTGTGCTATGTTTCACCTGGAGGTTGGGGGACTGTGCTATGTTTCACCTGGAGGCTGGGAGTGTGCGCAGAGGTTCACCTTGAGGCTGGGAGTCTGCGCTGGGCTTAACCTTGAGGCTGGGTGTCTGTGCTATGTTTCACCTGGAGGCTGGGAGTGTGCGCTGAGGTTCACCTTGAGGCTTGGAGTCTGCGCTGGGATTCAACTTGAGGCTGGGAGTCTGCGCTGGGCTTCATCTTGAGGCAGGGTGTCCAGGCTGGGGTTCAACTTGAGGCTGGCAGTCTGCACTGGGCTTCCCCTTGAGGCTAAGAGTCTGCGCTGGGCTTCACCTTGAGGATGGGAGTCTGCGCTGTGCTTCACCTTGAGCCTGGGAGACGGTGCTGAACTTCTCCTTGAGGCTGGGAGTCTGCACTGGGATTCACCTTGAGGCTGGGTGTCTGCTCTGGGCTTCACCCTGAGGCTGGGAGTCTGCGCTGGGCTTCATCTTGAGGCAGGGTGTCCATGCTGGGCTTCAACTTGAGGCTGGGAGTCTGCGCTGGGCTTCCCCTTAAGGCTAAGAGTCTGCGCTGGACTTAAGAATGGGATTCTGTGCTGGGCTTCACCTTGAGGCTGGGAGTCTGCTCTGGGCTTCACCTTGAGACTGGGAGTCTGCGCTCGGCTTCATCTTGAGGCAGGGTGTCCATGCTGGGCTTCAACTTGAGGCTGGGAGTCCGCACTTGGCTTCACCTTGAGGATGGGAGTCTGCGCTGAGCCTCACCTTGAGGATGGGAGTGTGCTCTGTGCTTCACCTTGAGGCTGGGAGTCTGTGCTGGGTTTCACCTTGAGGCTGAGAGTCTGCGCTGGGCTTCATCTTCAGGCAGGGTGTCCATGCTGGGCTTCAACTTGAGGCTGGCAGTCTGCGCTGGGCTTCCCCTTGAGGTTGGGAGTCTGCACTTTGCTTCACCTTGAGGTTGGGAGTCTGCTCTGGGCTTCACCTTGAGGCTGGGAGTCTGTGCTGGGCTTCACCTTGAGGCTGGGAGTCTGCGCTGGGCTTCACCTTGAGGCTGGGAGTCTGCGCTGGGCTTCACCTTGAGGCTGGGAGTCTGTGCTGGGTTTCACCTTAAGGGTGAGAGTCCGCGCTGGGCTTCATCTTGAGGCAGGGCATCCATGCTGGGCTTCAACCTGAGGCTGGCAGTCTGCGCTGGGTTCACCTTGAGGCTGGGAGTCTGTGCTGGGCTTCACCTGGAGGCTGGGAGTCTGTGCTGGGCCTCACCTTGAGGTTGGGAGTCTGTGCTATGTTTCACCTGGAGGCTGGGAGTGTGCGCTGAGGTTCACCTTGAGGCTGGGAGTCTGCGCTGGGTTTCGCCTTGAGCATGGGAGTTGGCACTGGGCTTCACCTTGAGGATGGGAGTGTGCTCTGTGCTTCACCTTGATGCTGGGAGTTTGTGCTGGGTTTCACCTTGAGGCTGGGAGTCCGCACTTGGCTTCACCTTGAGGCTGAGAGTCTGCGCTGGACTTGACCTTGTGGCTGGGTGTCTGCGCTGGGCTTCACCTTGAGGATGGAAGTCTGCTCTGCGCTTCACCTTGAGAATGGAATTCTGCGCAGGGTTTCACCTTGAGGCTGAGAGTTTGTGCTGTGCTTCACCTTGAGGCTGGGTGTCTGTGCTATGTTTCACCTTGAGGCTGGGAGTTTGTGCTGGGCTTCACGTTGAGGTTGCGAGTCTGCGCTGGGCTTCACCTTGAGGCTGGGAGTCTGTGCTGGGCTTCACGTTGAGGTTGCGAGTCTGCGCTGGGCTTCACCTTGAGGCTGGGAGTCTGCGCTGCGCTTCATGGGCTTCACCTTGAGGATGGGAGTCTGTGCTGTGCTTCACCTTGAGGCTGGGAGTCTGCGCTGGGCTTAACCTTGAGAATGGGATTCCGTGCTGGGTTTCACCTTGAGGCTGGGAGTCTGCTCTGGGCTTCACCTTGAGGGTGGGAGTCTGCTCTGCGCTTCACCTTGAGAATGGAATTCTGCGCAGGGTTTCACCTTGAGGCTGAGAGTTTGTGTTGGGCTTCACCTTGAGGCTGGGTGTCTGTGCTATGTTTCACCTGGAGGCTGAGAGTCCACATTGGGCTTCACCTTGAGGCTGGGAGTCTGCACTGGATTTCAACTTGAGGCTGGGAGTCCATGCTGGGCTTCACCTTGAGAATGGGAATCTGCGCTGGGCTTCACCTTGAGGCTGGGTGTCCATGCTGGGCTTCACCTTGAGATTGGGAGTCTGTGCTCGGCTTCACGTTGAGGATGGGATTCCGTGCTGGGCTTCACCTTGAGAATGGAATTCTGCGCTGGGTTTTTCCCCTTGAGGCTGAGTGTCTGTGCTATGTTTCACCTGGAGGCTGGGTGTCTGTGCTGGGTTTCACTTTGAGGCTGAGAGTCTGCGCTGTGTTTCACCTGGAGGCTGGGAGTGTGCGCTGAGGCTCACCTTGAGGCTGAGAGCCTGCACTGGGCTTCATCTTGAGGCAGGGTGTCCATGCTGGGCTTCAACTTGAGGCTGGCAGTCTGCGCTGGGCTTCCCCTTGAGGCTAAGAGTCTGCGCTGGGCTTCACCTTGAGGCTGGGAATCTGTGCTGTGCTTCACCTTGAGGCTAGGAGTCTGCGCTGGGCTTAACATTGAGAATGGGATTCCGTGCTGGGTTTCTCCTTGAGGCTGAGAGTTTGCGCTGGGCTTCATCTTGAGGCTGGGAGTCTGTGCTGGGCTTCACGTTGAGGTTGCGAGTCTGCGCTGGGCTTCACCTTGAGGCTGAGAGTCTGCGCTGGGCTTCACCTTGAGGCTGAGAGTCTGCGCTGGGCTTCACCTTGAGGCTGAGAGTCTGTGCTGGGCTTCACCTTGAGGATGGGAGTCTGCGCTGTGCTTCACCTTGAGCCTGGGAGTCTGTGCTGGGCCTCACCTTGAGGTTGGGAGTCTGTGCTATGTTTCACCTGGAGGCTGGGAGTCTGCGCTGAGCCTCACCTTGAGGATGGGAGTGTGCTCTGTGCTTCACCTTGATGCTGGGAGTTTGTGCCGGGTTTCTCCTTGAGGCTGAGAGTTTGCGCTGGGCTCCATCTTGAGGCTGGGAGTCTGTGCTGGGCTTCACGTTGAGGTTGCGAGTCTGCGCTGGGCTTCACCTTGAGGCTGAGAGTCTGCGCTGGGCTTTACCTTGAGGCTGTGAGTCTGTGCTCGGCTTCACCTTGAGGATGGGAGTCTGCGCTGGGCTTCCCCTGGAGGCTAAGAGTCTGCGCTGTGCTTCACCTTGAGGATGGGAGTCTGCGCTGTGCTTCACCTTGAGCCTGGGAGACGGTGCCGAACTTCTCCTTGAGGGTGGGAGTCTGCGCTGGGCTTAAACTTGAGAATGGGATTCCGTGCTGGGCTTCACCTTGAGGCTGGGAGTCTGGTCTGGGCTTCACCTTGAGGCTGGGAGTCTGCGCTGGGCTTCACCTTGAGGCTGGGAGTCTGTGCTGGGTTTCACCTTAAGGGTGAGAGTCCGCGCTGGGCTTCATCTTGAGGCAGGGCATCCATGCTGGGCTTCAACTTGAGGCTGGCAGTCTGCGCTGGGTTCACCTTGAGGTTGGGAGTCTGTGCTATGTTTCACCTGGAGGCTGGGAGTGTGCGCTGAGGTTCACCCTGAGGCTGGGAGTCTGCGCTGGGTTTCGCCTTGAGCATGGGAGTTGGCACTGGGCTTCACCTTGATGCTGGGAGTTTGTGCCGGGTTTCTCCTTGAGGCTGGGAGTCTGCGCTGGGCTTTACCTTGAGGCTGTGAGTCTGTGCTCGGCTTCACCTTGAGGTTGGGAGTCTGTGCTGGGCTTCACGTTGAGGTTACGAGTCTGCTCTGGGCTTCACCTTGAGGATGGGAGTCTGCGCTGGGCTTCCCCTGGAGGCTAAGAGTCTGCGCTGTGCTTCACCTTGAGGATGGGAGTCTGCGCTGTGCTTCACCTTGAGCCTGGGAGACGGTGCCGAACTTCTCCTTGAGGCTGGGAGTCTCTACTGGGCTTCACCTTGAGGATGGGAGTCTGCGCTGGGCTTAAACTTGAGAATGGATTCCGTGCTGGGCTTCACCTTGAGGCTGGGAGTCTGCGCTGGGCTTAAACTTGAGGCTGGGAGTCTGCGCTGGGCTTCACCTTGAGGCTGGGTGTCTGCGCTGGGCTTCATCTTGAGGCAGGGTGTCCATGCTGGGCTTCAACTTGAGGCTGGGAGTCTGCGCTGGAATTAACCTTGAGAATGGGATTCTGTGCTGGGCTTCACCTTGAGGCTGGGAGTCTGCTCTGGGCTTCACCTTGAGGCTGAGTCTGCGCTCGGCTTCATCTTGAGGCTGGGAGTGTGCTCTGTGCTTCACCTTGATTCTGGGAGTTTGTGCCGGGTTTCTCCTTGAAGCTGAGAGTCTGCGCTGGGCTTCATCTTCAGGCAGGGTGTCCATGCTGGGCTTCAACTTGAGGCTGGCAGTCTGCGCTGGGCTTCACCTTGAGGCTGGGAGTCTGTGCTGGGCTTCACCTTGAGGTTGGGAGTCTGTGCTATGTTTCACCTGGAGGCTGGGAGTGTGCGCTGAGGTTCACCTTGAGGCTGGGAGTCTGCGCTGGGTTTCGCCTTGAGCATGGGAGTTGGCACTGGGCTTCACCTTGAGGATGGAAGTCTGCGCTGAGCCTCACCTTGAGGATGGGAGTGTGCTCTGTGCTTCACCTTGATGCTGGGAGTTTGTGCTGGGTTTCACCTTGAGGCTGGGAGTCCGCACTTGGCTTCACCTTGAGGCTGAGAGTCTGCGCTGGACTTGACCTTGTGGCTGGGAGTGTGCGCTGGGCTTCACCTTGAGGATGGGAGTCTGCGCTGGACTTGACCTTGAGGATGGGAGTGTGCTCTGTGCTTCACCTTGATGCTGGGAGTTTGTGCTGGGTTTCTCCTTGAAGCTGAGAGTTTGCGCTGGGCTTTAACTTGAGGCTGGGAGTCTGTGCTGGGCTTCACCTTGAGGCTGAGAGTCTGCGCTGGGCTTTACCTTGAGGCTGTGAGTCTGTGCTCGGCTTCACCTTGAGGTTGGGAGTCTGTGCTGGGCTTCACGTTGAGGTTACGAGTCTGCTCTGGGCTTCACCTTGAGGCTAAGAGTCTGCGCTGGGCTTCACCTTGAGGATGGGAGTCTGCGCTGGGCTTTAACTTGAGGCTGTGAGTCTGTGCTCGGCTTCACCTTGAGGTTGGGAGTCTGTGCTGGGCTTCACGTTGAGGTTACGAGTCTGCTCTGGGCTTCACCTTGAGGCTAAGAGTCTGCGCTGGGCTTCACCTTGAGGATGGGAGTCTGCGCTGTGCTTCACCTTGAGCCTGGGAGACGGTGCCGAACATCTCCTTGAGGCTGGGAGTCTGCACTGGGCTTCACCTTGAGGATGGGAGTCTGTACTGGGCTTAAACTTGAGAATGGGATTCCGTGCTGGGCTTCAACTTGAGGCTAGGAGTCTGCGCTGGGCTTAAACTTGAGAATGGGATTCCGTGCTGGGCTTCACCTTGAGGCTGGGAGTCTGCGCTGGGCTTCACCTTGAGGCTGGGTGTCTGCGCTGGGCTTCACCTTGAGGCTGGGTGTCTGCGCTGGGCTTCATCTTGAGGCAGGGTGTCCATGCTGGGCTTCAACCTGAGGCTGGCAGTCTGCGCTGGGCTTCCCCTTGAGGTTGGGAGTCTGCACTTTGCTTCACTTTGAGGTTGGGAGTCTGCACTTTGCTTCACCTTGAGGTTGGGAGTCTGCTCTGGGCTTCACCTTGAGGCTGGGAGTCTGTGCTGGGCTTCACCTTGAGGCTGGGAGTCTGCGCTGTGCTTCACCTTGAGGCTAGGAGTCTGCGCTGGGCTTAAACTTGAGAATGGGATTCCGTGCTGGGCTTCACCTTGAGGCTGGGAGTCTGTGCTGGGTTTCACCTTAAGGGTGAGAGTCCGCGCTGGGCTTCATCTTGAGGCAGGGCATCCATGCTGGGCTTCAACCTGAGGCTGGCAGTCTGCGCTGGGTTCACCTTGAGGCTGGGAGTCTGTGCTGGGCTTCACCTGGTGGCTGGGAGTCTGTGCTGGGCCTCACCTTGAGGTTGGGAGTCTGTGCTATGTTTCACCTGGAGGCTGGGAGTGTGCGCTGAGGTTCACCTTGAGGCTGGGAGTCTGCGCTGGGTTTCGCCTTGAGCATGGGAGTTGGCACTGGGCTTCACCTTGAGGATGGGAGTGTGCTCTGTGCTTCACCTTGATGCTGGGAGTTTGTGCTGGGTTTCACCTTGAGGCTGGGAGTCCGCACTTGGCTTCACCTTGAGGCTGAGAGTCTGCGCTGGACTTGACCTTGTGGCTGGGTGTCTGCGCTGGGCTTCACCTTGAGGATGGAAGTCTGCTCTGCGCTTCACCTTGAGAATGGAATTCTGCGCAGGGTTTCACCTTGAGGCTGAGAGTTTGTGCTGTGCTTCACCTTGAGGCTGGGTGTCTGTGCTATGTTTCACCTTGAGGCTGGGAGTCTGTGCTGGGCTTCACGTTGAGGTTGCGAGTCTGCGCTGGGCTTCACCTTGAGGCTGGGAGTCTGTGCTGGGCTTCACGTTGAGGTTGCGAGTCTGCGCTGGGCTTCACCTTGAGGCTGGGAGTCTGCGCTGCGCTTCATGGGCTTCACCTTGAGGATGGGAGTCTGTGCTGTGCTTCACCTTGAGGCTGGGAGTCTGCGCTGGGCTTAACCTTGAGAATGGGATTCCGTGCTGGGTTTCATCTTGAGGCTGGGAGTCTGCTCTGGGCTTCACCTTGAGGGTGGGAGTCTGCTCTGCGCTTCACCTTGAGAATGGAATTCTGCGCAGGGTTTCACCTTGAGGCTGAGAGTTTGTGTTGGGCTTCACCTTGAGGCTGGGTGTCTGTGCTATGTTTCACCTGGAGGCTGAGAGTCCACATTGGGCTTCACCTTGAGGCTGGGAGTCTGCACTGGATTTCAACTTGAGGCTGGGAGTCCATGCTGGGCTTCACCTTGAGAATGGGAATCTGCGCTGGGCTTCACCTTGAGGCTGGGTGTCCATGCTGGGCTTCACCTTGAGATTGGGAGTCTGTGCTCGGCTTCACGTTGAGGATGGGATTCCGTGCTGGGCTTCACCTTGAGAATGGAATTCTGCGCTGGGTTTTTCCCCTTGAGGCTGAGTGTCTGTGCTATGTTTCACCTGGAGGCTGGGTGTCTGTGCTGGGTTTCACTTTGAGGCTGAGAGTCTGCGCTGTGTTTCACCTGGAGGCTGGGAGTGTGCGCTGAGGCTCACCTTGAGGCTGAGAGCCTGCACTGGGCTTCATCTTGAGGCAGGGTGTCCATGCTGGGCTTCAACTTGAGGCTGGCAGTCTGCGCTGGGCTTCCCCTTGAGGCTAAGAGTCTGCGCTGGGCTTCACCTTGAGGCTGGGAATCTGTGCTGTGCTTCACCTTGAGGCTAGGAGTCTGCGCTGGGCTTAACATTGAGAATGGGATTCCGTGCTGGGTTTCTCCTTGAGGCTGAGAGTTTGCGCTGGGCTTCATCTTGAGGCTGGGAGTCTGTGCTGGGCTTCACGTTGAGGTTGCGAGTCTGCGCTGGGCTTCACCTTGAGGCTGAGAGTCTGCGCTGGGCTTCACCTTGAGGCTGAGAGTCTGCGCTGGGCTTCACCTTGAGGCTGAGAGTCTGTGCTGGGCTTCACCTTGAGGATGGGAGTCTGCGCTGTGCTTCACCTTGAGCCTGGGAGTCTGTGCTGGGCCTCACCTTGAGGTTGGGAGTCTGTGCTATGTTTCACCTGGAGGCTGGGAGTCTGCGCTGAGCCTCACCTTGAGGATGGGAGTGTGCTCTGTGCTTCACCTTGATGCTGGGAGTTTGTGCCGGGTTTCTCCTTGAGGCTGAGAGTTTGCGCTGGGCTCCATCTTGAGGCTGGGAGTCTGTGCTGGGCTTCACGTTGAGGTTGCGAGTCTGCGCTGGGCTTCACCTTGAGGCTGAGAGTCTGCGCTGGGCTTTACCTTGAGGCTGTGAGTCTGTGCTCGGCTTCACCTTGAGGATGGGAGTCTGCGCTGGGCTTCCCCTGGAGGCTAAGAGTCTGCGCTGTGCTTCACCTTGAGGATGGGAGTCTGCGCTGTGCTTCACCTTGAGCCTGGGAGACGGTGCCGAACTTCTCCTTGAGGGTGGGAGTCTGCGCTGGGCTTAAACTTGAGAATGGGATTCCGTGCTGGGCTTCACCTTGAGGCTGGGAGTCTGGTCTGGGCTTCACCTTGAGGCTGGGAGTCTGCGCTGGGCTTCACCTTGAGGCTGGGAGTCTGTGCTGGGTTTCACCTTAAGGGTGAGAGTCCGCGCTGGGCTTCATCTTGAGGCAGGGCATCCATGCTGGGCTTCAACTTGAGGCTGGCAGTCTGCGCTGGGTTCACCTTGAGGTTGGGAGTCTGTGCTATGTTTCACCTGGAGGCTGGGAGTGTGCGCTGAGGTTCACCCTGAGGCTGGGAGTCTGCGCTGGGTTTCGCCTTGAGCATGGGAGTTGGCACTGGGCTTCACCTTGATGCTGGGAGTTTGTGCCGGGTTTCTCCTTGAGGCTGGGAGTCTGCGCTGGGCTTTACCTTGAGGCTGTGAGTCTGTGCTCGGCTTCACCTTGAGGTTGGGAGTCTGTGCTGGGCTTCACGTTGAGGTTACGAGTCTGCTCTGGGCTTCACCTTGAGGATGGGAGTCTGCGCTGGGCTTCCCCTGGAGGCTAAGAGTCTGCGCTGTGCTTCACCTTGAGGATGGGAGTCTGCGCTGTGCTTCACCTTGAGCCTGGGAGACGGTGCCGAACTTCTCCTTGAGGCTGGGAGTCTCTACTGGGCTTCACCTTGAGGATGGGAGTCTGCGCTGGGCTTAAACTTGAGAATGGATTCCGTGCTGGGCTTCACCTTGAGGCTGGGAGTCTGCGCTGGGCTTAAACTTGAGGCTGGGAGTCTGCGCTGGGCTTCACCTTGAGGCTGGGTGTCTGCGCTGGGCTTCATCTTGAGGCAGGGTGTCCATGCTGGGCTTCAACTTGAGGCTGGGAGTCTGCGCTGGAATTAACCTTGAGAATGGGATTCTGTGCTGGGCTTCACCTTGAGGCTGGGAGTCTGCTCTGGGCTTCACCTTGAGGCTGAGTCTGCGCTCGGCTTCATCTTGAGGCTGGGAGTGTGCTCTGTGCTTCACCTTGATTCTGGGAGTTTGTGCCGGGTTTCTCCTTGAAGCTGAGAGTCTGCGCTGGGCTTCATCTTCAGGCAGGGTGTCCATGCTGGGCTTCAACTTGAGGCTGGCAGTCTGCGCTGGGCTTCACCTTGAGGCTGGGAGTCTGTGCTGGGCTTCACCTTGAGGTTGGGAGTCTGTGCTATGTTTCACCTGGAGGCTGGGAGTGTGCGCTGAGGTTCACCTTGAGGCTGGGAGTCTGCGCTGGGTTTCGCCTTGAGCATGGGAGTTGGCACTGGGCTTCACCTTGAGGATGGAAGTCTGCGCTGAGCCTCACCTTGAGGATGGGAGTGTGCTCTGTGCTTCACCTTGATGCTGGGAGTTTGTGCTGGGTTTCACCTTGAGGCTGGGAGTCCGCACTTGGCTTCACCTTGAGGCTGAGAGTCTGCGCTGGACTTGACCTTGTGGCTGGGAGTGTGCGCTGGGCTTCACCTTGAGGATGGGAGTCTGCGCTGGACTTGACCTTGAGGATGGGAGTGTGCTCTGTGCTTCACCTTGATGCTGGGAGTTTGTGCTGGGTTTCTCCTTGAAGCTGAGAGTTTGCGCTGGGCTTTAACTTGAGGCTGGGAGTCTGTGCTGGGCTTCACCTTGAGGCTGAGAGTCTGCGCTGGGCTTTACCTTGAGGCTGTGAGTCTGTGCTCGGCTTCACCTTGAGGTTGGGAGTCTGTGCTGGGCTTCACGTTGAGGTTACGAGTCTGCTCTGGGCTTCACCTTGAGGCTAAGAGTCTGCGCTGGGCTTCACCTTGAGGATGGGAGTCTGCGCTGGGCTTTAACTTGAGGCTGTGAGTCTGTGCTCGGCTTCACCTTGAGGTTGGGAGTCTGTGCTGGGCTTCACGTTGAGGTTACGAGTCTGCTCTGGGCTTCACCTTGAGGCTAAGAGTCTGCGCTGGGCTTCACCTTGAGGATGGGAGTCTGCGCTGTGCTTCACCTTGAGCCTGGGAGACGGTGCCGAACATCTCCTTGAGGCTGGGAGTCTGCACTGGGCTTCACCTTGAGGATGGGAGTCTGCACTGGGCTTAAACTTGAGAATGGGATTCCGTGCTGGGCTTCAACTTGAGGCTAGGAGTCTGCGCTGGGCTTAAACTTGAGAATGGGATTCCGTGCTGGGCTTCACCTTGAGGCTGGGAGTCTGCGCTGGGCTTCACCTTGAGGCTGGGTGTCTGCGCTGGGCTTCACCTTGAGGCTGGGTGTCTGCGCTGGGCTTCATCTTGAGGCAGGGTGTCCATGCTGGGCTTCAACCTGAGGCTGGCAGTCTGCGCTGGGCTTCCCCTTGAGGTTGGGAGTCTGCACTTTGCTTCACTTTGAGGTTGGGAGTCTGCACTTTGCTTCACCTTGAGGTTGGGAGACTGCTCTGGGCTTCACCTTGAGGCTGGGAGTCTGTGCTGGGCTTCACCTTGAGGCTGGGAGTCTGCGCTGTGCTTCACCTTGAGGCTAGGAGTCTGCGCTGTGCTTAAACTTGAGAATGGGATTCCGTGCTGGGCTTCACCTTGACGCTGGGAGTCTGCGCTGGGTTTCACCTTGAGGCTGAGATTCTGTGCTGGGCTTCATCTTGAGGCTGGGTGTCCATGCTGGGCTTCAACTTGAGGCTGGGAGTCTGCGCTGGGCTTCACCTTGAGGCTGGGTGTCCATGCTGGGCTTCAACTTGAGGCTGGGAGTCTGCGCTGGGCTTCCCCTTAAGGCTAAGAGTCTGCGCTGGACTTAACCTTGAGAATGGGATTCTGTGCTGGGCTTCACCTTGAGGCTGGGAGTCTGCGCTGGGCTTCACCTTGAGGCTGGGAGTCTGCTCTGGGCTTCACCTTGAGGCTGGGTGTCTGCGCTGGGCTTAAACTTGAGAATGGATTCCGTGCTGGGCTTCACCTTGAGGCTGGGAGTCTGCGCTGGGCTTAAACTTGAGGCTGGGAGTCTGCGCTGGGCTTCACCTTGAGGCTGGGTGTCTGTGCTGGGCTTCATCTTGAGGCAGGGTGTCCATGCTGGGCTTCAACTTGAGGCTGGGAGTCTGCGCTGGAATTAACCTTGAGAATGGGATTCTGTGCTGGGCTTCACCTTGAGGCTGGGAGTCTGCTCTGGGCTTCACCTTGAGGCTGAGTCTGCGCTCGGCTTCATCTTGAGGCTGGGAGTGTGCTCTGTGCTTCACCTTGATTCTGGGAGTTTGTGCCGGGTTTCTCCTTGAAGCTGAGAGTCTGCGCTGGGCTTCATCTTCAGGCAGGGTGTCCATGCTGGGCTTCAACTTGAGGCTGGCAGTCTGCGCTGGGCTTCACCTTGAGGCTGGGAGTCTGTGCTGGGCTTCACCTTGAGGTTGGGAGTCTGTGCTATGTTTCACCTGGAGGCTGGGAGTGTGCGCTGAGGTTCACCTTGAGGCTGGGAGTCTGCGCTGGGTTTCGCCTTGAGCATGGGAGTTGGCACTGGGCTTCACCTTGAGGATGGAAGTCTGCGCTGAGCCTCACCTTGAGGATGGGAGTGTGCTCTGTGCTTCACCTTGATGCTGGGAGTTTGTGCTGGGTTTCACCTTGAGGCTGGGAGTCCGCACTTGGCTTCACCTTGAGGCTGAGAGTCTGCGCTGGACTTGACCTTGTGGCTGGGAGTGTGCGCTGGGCTTCACCTTGAGGATGGGAGTCTGCGCTGGACTTGACCTTGAGGATGGGAGTGTGCTCTGTGCTTCACCTTGATGCTGGGAGTTTGTGCTGGGTTTCTCCTTGAAGCTGAGAGTTTGCGCTGGGCTTTAACTTGAGGCTGGGAGTCTGTGCTGGGCTTCACCTTGAGGCTGAGAGTCTGCGCTGGGCTTTACCTTGAGGCTGTGAGTCTGTGCTCGGCTTCACCTTGAGGTTGGGAGTCTGTGCTGGGCTTCACGTTGAGGTTACGAGTCTGCTCTGGGCTTCACCTTGAGGCTAAGAGTCTGCGCTGGGCTTCACCTTGAGGATGGGAGTCTGCGCTGGGCTTTAACTTGAGGCTGTGAGTCTGTGCTCGGCTTCACCTTGAGGTTGGGAGTCTGTGCTGGGCTTCACGTTGAGGTTACGAGTCTGCTCTGGGCTTCACCTTGAGGCTAAGAGTCTGCGCTGGGCTTCACCTTGAGGATGGGAGTCTGCGCTGTGCTTCACCTTGAGCCTGGGAGACGGTGCCGAACATCTCCTTGAGGCTGGGAGTCTGCACTGGGCTTCACCTTGAGGATGGGAGTCTGCACTGGGCTTAAACTTGAGAATGGGATTCCGTGCTGGGCTTCAACTTGAGGCTAGGAGTCTGCGCTGGGCTTAAACTTGAGAATGGGATTCCGTGCTGGGCTTCACCTTGAGGCTGGGAGTCTGCGCTGGGCTTCACCTTGAGGCTGGGTGTCTGCGCTGGGCTTCACCTTGAGGCTGGGTGTCTGCGCTGGGCTTCATCTTGAGGCAGGGTGTCCATGCTGGGCTTCAACCTGAGGCTGGCAGTCTGCGCTGGGCTTCCCCTTGAGGTTGGGAGTCTGCACTTTGCTTCACTTTGAGGTTGGGAGTCTGCACTTTGCTTCACCTTGAGGTTGGGAGTCTGCTCTGGGCTTCACCTTGAGGCTGGGAGTCTGTGCTGGGCTTCACCTTGAGGCTGGGAGTCTGCGCTGTGCTTCACCTTGAGGCTAGGAGTCTGCGCTGTGCTTAAACTTGAGAATGGGATTCCGTGCTGGGCTTCACCTTGACGCTGGGAGTCTGCGCTGGGTTTCACCTTGAGGCTGAGATTCTGTGCTGGGCTTCATCTTGAGGCTGGGTGTCCATGCTGGGCTTCAACTTGAGGCTGGGAGTCTGCGCTGGGCTTCACCTTGAGGCTGGGTGTCCATGCTGGGCTTCAACTTGAGGCTGGGAGTCTGCGCTGGGCTTCCCCTTAAGGCTAAGAGTCTGCGCTGGACTTAACCTTGAGAATGGGATTCTGTGCTGGGCTTCACCTTGAGGCTGGGAGTCTGCGCTGGGCTTCACCTTGAGGCTGGGAGTCTGCTCTGGGCTTCACCTTGAGGCTGGGTGTCTGCGCTGGGCTTCATCTTGAGGCAGGGTGTCCATGCTGGGCTTCAACCTGAGGCTGGGAGTCTGCGCTGGGCTTCCCCTTAAGGCTAAGAGTCTGCGCTGGACTTAACCTTGAGAATGGGAGTCTGCGCTGAGCATCACCTTGAGGATGGGAGTGTGCTCTGGGCTTCACCTTGAGGCTGGGAGTCAGTGCTGGGTTTCACCTTGAGGCTGAGAGTCTGCGCTGGGTTTCACCTTGAGGCTGAGAGTCCGCGCTGGGCTTCATCTTCAGGCAGGGTGTCCATGCTGGGCTTCAACTTGAGGCTGGCAGTCTGCGCTGGGCTTCCCCTTGAGGTTGGGAGTCTGCACTTTGCTTCACCTTGAGGTTGGGAGTCTGCTCTGGGCTTCACCTTGAGGCTGGGAGTCTGTGCTGGGCTTCACCTTGAGGCTGGGAGTCTGCGCTGGGCTTCACCTTGAGGCTGGGAGTCTGCGCTGGGCTTCACCTTGAGGCTGGGAGTCTGCGCTGGGCTTCAACTTGAGGTTGGGAGTCTGCGCTGGGTTTCACCTTAAGGGTGAGAGTCCGCGCTGGGCTTCATCTTGAGGCAGGGCATCCATGCTGGGCTTCAACTTGAGGCTGGCAGTCTGCACTTGGCTTCACCTTGAGGATGGGAGTCTGCGCTGAGCATCACCTTGAGGATGGGAGTGTGCTCTGTGCTTCACCTTGAGGCTGGGAGTCTGTGTTGGGTTTCACCTTGAGGCTGAGAGTCTGCGCTGGGCTTCATCTTCAGGCAGGGTGTCCATGCTGGGCTTCATCTTGAGGCAGGGTGTCCATGCTGGGCTTCAACTTGAGGCTGGGAGTCTGCGCTGGGCTTCCCCTTAAGGCTAAGAGTCTGCGCTGGAATTAACCTTGAGAATGGGATTCTGTGCTGGGCTTCACCTTGAGGCTGGGAGTCTGCTCTGGGCTTCACCTTGAGGCTGAGTCTGCGCTCGGCTTCATCTTGAGGCTGGGAGTGTGCTCTGTGCTTCACCTTGATGCTGGGAGTTTGTGCCGGGTTTCTCCTTGAGGCTGAGAGTTTGCGCTGGGTGTCCATGCTGGGCTTCAACTTGAGGCTGGCAGTCCGCACTTGGCTTCACCTTGAGGATGGGAGTCTGCGCTGAGCCTCACCTTGAGGATGGGAGTGTGCTCTGTGCTTCACCTTGAGGCTGGGAGTCTGTGCTGGGCTTCACCTTGAGGCTGGGAGTCTGTGCTGGGTTTCACCTTAAGGGTGAGAGTCCGCGCTGGGCTTCATCTTGAGGCAGGGCATCCATGCTGGGCTTCAACTTGAGGCTGGCAGTCTGCGCTGGGTTCACCTTGAGGCTGGGAGTCTGTGCTGGGCCTCACCTTGAGGTTGGTAGTCTGTGCTATGTTTCACCTGGAGGCTGGGAGTGTGCGCTGAGGTTCACCTTGAGGCTGGGAGTCTGCGCTGGGTTTCGCCTTGAGGCTGGGAGTCCGCACTTGGCTTCACCTTGAGGCTGTGAGTCTGTGCTCGGCTTCACCTTGAGGTTGGGAGTCTGTGCTGGGCTTTACCTTGAGGCTGTGAGTCTGTGCTCGGCTTCACCTTGAGGTTGGGAGTCTGTGCTGGGCTTCACGTTGAGGTTACGAGTCTGCTCTGGGCTTCACCTTGAGGCTGGCAGTCTGCGCTGGCCTCCCCTGGAGGCTAAGAGTCTGCGCTGGGCTTCACCTTGAGGGTGGGAGTCTGCGCTGTGCTTCACATTGAGGATGGGAGTCTGCGATGTGCTTCACCTTGAGCCTGGGAGACGGTGCCGAACATCTCCTTGAGGCTGGGAGTCTGCACTGGGCTTCACCTTGAGGATGGGAGTCTGCGCTGGTCTTCCCCTTGAGGTTGGGAGTCTGCACTTTGCATCACCTTGAGGTTGGGAGTCTGCTCTGGGCTTCACCTTGAGGCTGGGAGTCTGCTGGGCTTCACCTTGAGGTTGGGAGTCTGCGCTGGGCTTCACCTTGAGGCTGGGAGTCTGCGCTGTGCTTCACCTTGAGGCTAGGAGTCTGCGCTGGGCTTAAACTTGAGAATGGGATTCCGTGCTGGGCTTCACCTTGACGCTGGGAGTCTGCGCTGGGCTTCACCTTGAGGCTGAGATTCTGTGCTGGGCTTCATCTTGAGGCTGGGTGTCCATGCTGGGCTTCAACTTGAGGCTGGGAGTCTGCGCTGGGCTTCACCTTAAGGCTAAGAGTCCGCGCTGGACTTAACCTTGAGAATGGGATTCTGTGCTGGGCTTCACCTTGAGGCTGGGAGTCTGCTCTGGGCTTCACCTTGAGACTGGGAGTCTGCGCTGGGCTTCACCTTGAGGCTGGGAGTCTGCTCTGGGCTTCACCTTGAGGCTGGGTGTCTGCGCTGGGCTTCATCTTGAGGCAGGGTGTCCATGCTGGGCTTCAACCTGAGGCTGGGAGTCTGCGCTGGGCTTCCCCTTAAGGCTAAGAGTCTGCGCTGGACTTAACCTTGAGAATGGGATTCTGTGCTGGGCTTCACCTTGAGGCTGGGAGTCTGCTCTGGGCTTCACCTTGAGACTGGGAGTCTGCGCTCGGCTTCATCTTGAGGCAGGGTGTCCATGCTGAGCTTCAACTTGAGGCTGGGAGTCTGCACTTGGCTTCACCTTGAGGATGGGAGTGTGCTCTGGGCTTCACCTTGAGGCTGGGAGTCTGTGCTGGGTTTCACCTTGAGGCTGAGAGTCTGCACTGGGTTTCACCTTGAGGCTGAGAGTCTGCGCTGGGCTTTATCTTCAGGCAGGGTGTCCATGCTGGGCTTCAACTTGAGGCTGGCAGTCTGCGCTGGGCTTCCCCTTGAGGTTGGGAGTCTGCACTTTGCTTCACCTTGAGGTTGGGAGTCTGCTCTGGGCTTCCCCTTGAGGCTGGGAGTCTGTGCTGGGCTTCACCTTGAGGTTGGGAGTCTGCGCTGGGCTTCACCTTGAGGCTGGGAGTCTGCGCTGGGCTTCACCTTGAGGCTGGCAGTCTGTGCTGGGCTTCAAATTGAGGTTGGGAGTCTGCGCTGGGTTTCACCTTCAGGGTGAGAGTCCGCGCTGGGCTTCATCTTGAGGCAGGGCATCCATGCTGGGCTTCAACTTGAGGCTGGCAGTCCGCACTTGGCTTCACCTTGAGGATGGGAGTCTGCGCTGAGCATCACCTTGAGGATGGCAGTGTGCTCTGGGCTTCACCTTGAGGCTGGGAGTCTGTGCTGGGTTTCACCTTGAGGCTGAGAGTCTGCGCTGGGTTTCACCTTGAGGCTGGGAGTCTGCACTGGGCTTCAACTTGAGGCTGGGAGTCTGCGCTGGGCTTCACCTTGAGGCTGGGTGTCTGCGCTGGGCTTCATATTGAGGCAGGGTGTCCATGCTGGGCTTCAACTTGAGGCTGGGAGTCTGCGCTGGGCTTCCCCTTAAGGCTAAGAGTCTGCGCTGGAATTAACCTTGAGAATGGGATTCTGTGCTGGGCTTCACCTTGAGGCTGGGAGTCTGCTCTGGGCTTCACCTTGAGGCTGAGTCTGCGCTCGGCTTCATCTTGAGGCTGGGAGTGTGCTCTGTGCTTCACCTTGATGCTGGGAGTTTGTGCCGGGTTTCTCCTTGAGGCTGAGAGTTTGCGCTGGGTGTCCATGCTGGGCTTCAACTTGAGGCCTGGAGTCCGCACTTGGCTTCACCTTGAGGATGGGAGTCTGCGCTGAGCCTCACCTTGAGGATGGGAGTGTGCTCTGTGCTTCACCTTGAGGTTGGGAGTCTGCTCTGGGCTTCACCTTGAGGCTGGGAGTCTGCGCTGGGCTTCACCTTGAGGCTGGCAGTCTGCGCTGGGTTTCACCTTAAGGGTGAGAGTCCGCGCTGGGCTTCATCTTGAGGCAGGGCATCCATGCTGGGCTTCAACTTGAGGCTGGCAGTCCGCACTTGGCTTCACCTTGAGGATGGGAGTCTGCGCTGAGCATCACCTTGAGGTTGGGAGTCTGCTCTGGGCATCACCTTGAGGCTGGGAGTCTGCGCTGGCTTCACCTTAAGGCTGGGAGTCTGCGCTGGGCTTCACCTTGAGGCTGGGAGTCTGCGCTGGGCTTCAACTTGAGGCTGGGAGTCTGCGCTGGGCTTCAACTTGAGGCTGGGAGTCTGCGCTGGGCTTCACCTTGAGGCTGGGTGTCTGCGCTGGGCTTCATCTTGAGGCAGGGTGTCCATGCTGGGCTTCACCTTGAGGCTGGGAGTCTGCGCTGGGCTTCACCTTGAGGCTGGGAGTCTGCGCTGGGCTTCACCTTGAGGCAGGGTGTCCATGCTGGGCTTCACCTTGAGGCTGGGAGTCTGCGCTGGGCTTCAACTTGAGGCTGGGAGTCTGCGCTGGGCTTTGCCTTGAGGCTGAGTCTGCGCTCGGCTTCATCTTGAGGCTGGGAGTGTGCTCTGTGCTTCACCTTGATGCTGGGAGTTTGTGCCGGGTTTCTCCTTGAGGCTGAGAGTTTGCGCTGGGTGTCCATGCTGGGCTTCAACTTGAGGCCTGGCGTCCGCACTTGGCTTCACCTTGAGGATGGGAGTCTGCGCTGAGCCTCACCTTGAGGATGGGAGTGTGCTCTGTGCTTCATCTTGAGGCTGGGAGTCTGTGCTGGGTTTCACCTTGAGGCTGAGAGTCTGCGCTGGGCTTCATCTTCAGGCAGGGTGTCCATGCTGGGCTTCAACTTGAGGCTGGCAGTCTGCGCTGGGCTTCCCCTTGAGGTTGGGAGTCTGCACTTTGCTTCACCTTGAGGTTGGGAGTCTGCGCTGGGCTTCACCTTGAGGCTGGGAGTCTGTGCTGGGTTTCACCTTGAGGGTGGGAGTCCGCGCTGGGCTTCATCTTGAGGCAGGGCATCCATGCTGGGCTTCAACTTGAGGCTGGCAGTCTGTGCTGGGCTTCCCCTGGAGGCTAAGAGTCTGCACTGGGCTTCACCTTGAGGCTTGGAGTCTGCGCTGGGCTTAAACTTGAGAATGGGATTCCGTGCTGGGCTTCACCTTGACGCTGGGAGTCTGCGCTGGGTTTCACCTTGAGGCTGAGATTCTGCGCTGGGCTTCATCTTGAGGCTGGGTGTCCATGCTGGGCTTCAACTTGAGGCTGGGAGTCTGCGCTGGGCTTCACCTTGAGGCTGGGAGTCTGCTCTGGGCTTCACCTTGAGGCTGGGTGTCTGCGCTGGGCTTCATCTTGAGGCAGGGTGTCCATGCTGGGCTTCAACTTGAGGCTGGGAGTCTGCGCTGGGCTTCCCCTTAAGGCTAAGAGTCTGCGCTGGACTTAACCTTGAGAATGGGATTCTGTGCTGGGCTTCACCTTGAGGCTGGGAGTCTGCTCTGGGCTTCACCTTGAGACTGGGAGTCTGCGCTGGGCTTCCCCTTAAGGCTAACAGTCTGCGCTGGACTTAACCTTGAGAATGGGATTCTGTGCTGGGCTTCACCTTGAGGCTGGGAGTCTGCTCTGGGCTTCACCTTGAGACTGGGAGTTTGCGCTGGGTTTCACCTTGAGGCTGGGAGTCTGCTCTGGGCTTCACCTTGAGGCTGGGTGTCTGCGCTGGGCTTCATCTTGAGGCAGGGTGTCCATGCTGGGCTTCAACTTGAGGCTGGGAGTCTGCGCTGGGCTTCCCCTTAAGGCTAAGAGTCCGCGCTGGACTTAACCTTGAGAATGGGATTCTGTGCTGGGCTTCAACTTGAGGCTGGGAGTCTGCGCTGGGCTTCACCTTGAGGCTGGGAGTCTGTGCTGGGTTTCACCTTAAGGGTGAGAGTCCGCGCTGGGCTTCATCTTGAGGCAGGGCATCCATGCTGGGCTTCAACTTGAGGCTGGGAGTCTGTGCTGGGCCTCACCTTGAGGTTGGGTGTCTGTGCTATGTTTCACCTGGAGGCTGGGAGTGTGCGCTGAGGTTCACCTTGAGGCTGGGAGTCTGCGCTGGGTTTCGCCTTGAGGCTGTGAGTCTGTGCTCGGCTTCACCTTGAGGTTGGGAGTCTGTGCTGGGCTTTACCTTGAGGCTGTGAGTCTGCGCTGGGCTTCACCTTGAGGCTGGCAGTCTGCGCTGGGCTTCCCCTTGAGGGTGGGAGTCTGCGCTGTGCTTCACCTTGAGCCTGGGAGACGGTGCCGAACATCTCCTTGAGGCTGGGAGTCTGCACTGGGCTTCACCTTGAGAATGGGATTCCGTGCTGGGCTTCACCTTGAGGCTAGGAGTCTGCGCTGGGCTTAAACTTGAGAATGGGATTCCGTGCTGGGCTTCACCTTGAGGCTGGGAGTCTGCGCTGGGCTTCAACTTGAGGCTGGGAGTCTGTGCTGGGCTTCACCTTGAGGCTGGGAGTCTGCTCTGGGCTTCACCTTGAGGCTGGGTGTCTGCGCTGGGCTTCACCTTGAGGCAGGGTGTCCATGCTGGGCTTCAACTTGAGGCTGGCAGTCTGCGCTGGGCTTCCCCTTGAGGTTGGGAGTCTGCACTTTGCTTCACCTTGAGGATGGGAGTCTGCGCTGTGCTTCACCTTGAGGCTAGGAGTCTGCGCTGGGCTTAAACTTGAGAATGGGATTCCGTGCTGGGCTTCACCTTGACGCTGGGAGTCTGCGCTGGGTTTCACCTTGAGGCTGAGATTCTGCGCTGGGCTTCATCTTGAGGCTGGGTGTCCATGCTGGGCTTCAACTTGAGGTTGGCAGTCTGCGCTGGGTTTCACCTTAAGGGTGAGAGTCCGCGCTGGGCTTCATCTTGAGGCAGGGTGTCCATGCTGGGCTTCAACTTGAGGCTGGGAGTCTGCTCTGGGCTTCACCTTGAGGCTGAGTCTGCGCTCGGCTTCATCTTGAGGCTGGGAGTGTGCTCTGTGCTTCACCTTGATGCTGGGAGTTTGTGCCGGGTTTCTCCTTGAGGCTGAGAGTTTGCGCTGCGTGTCCATGCTGGGCTTCAACTTGAGGCTGGCAGTCCGCACTTGGCTTCACCTTGAGGATGGGAGTCTGTGCTGAGCCTCACCTTGAGGATGGGAGTGTGCTCTGTGCTTCACCTTGAGGCTGGGAGTCTGTGCTCGGTTTCACCTTGAGGCTGAGAGTCTGCGCTGGGCTTCATCTTCAGGCAGGGTGTCCATGCTGGGCTTCAACTTGAGGCTGGCAGTCTGCGCTGGGCTTCCCCTTGAGGTTGGGAGTCTGCACTTTGCTTCACCTTGAGGTTGGGTGTCTGCTCTGGGCATCACCTTGAGGCTGGGAGTCTGCGCTGGCTTCACCTTAAGGCTGGGTGTCTGCGCTGGGCTTCATCTTGAGGCAGGGTGTCCATGCTGGGCTTCACCTTGAGGCTGGGAGTCTGCGCTGGGCTTCACCTTGAGGCTGGGAGTCTGCGCTGGGCTTCACCTTGAGGCTGGGTGTCTGCGCTGGGCTTCATCTTGAGGCTGGGAGTCTGTGCTGGGCTTCAACTTGAGGTTGGGAGTCTGCGCTGGGTTTCACCTTAAGGGTGTGAGTCCGCGCTGGGCTTCATCTTGAGGCCGGGTGTCCATGCTGGGCTTCAACTTGAGGCTGGCAGTCTGCGCTGGGCTTCCCCTTGAGGTTGGGAGTCTGCACTTTGCTTCACCTTGAGGTTGGGAGTCTGCTCTGGGCTTCACCTTGAGGTTGGGATTCTGCGCTGGGCTTCACCTTGAGGATGGGAGTCTGCGCTGGGCTTCACCTTGAGGATGGGAGTCTGCGCTGGGCTTAAACTTGAGAATGGGATTCCGTGCTGGGCTTCACCTTGACGCTGGGAGTCTGCGCTGGGTTTCACCTTGAGGCTGAGATTCTGTACTGGGCTTCATCTTGAGGCTGGGTGTCCATGCTGGGCTTCAACTTGAGGCTGGGAGTCTGCGCTGGGCTTCATCTTGAGGCTGGGAGTCTGCGCTGGGCTTCATCTTGAGGCTGGGAGTCTGCGCTGGGCTTCCCCTTAAGGCTAAGAGTCTGCGCTGGACTTAACCTTGAGAATGGGATTCTGTGCTGGGCTTCACCTTGAGGCTGGGAGTCTGCTCTGGGCTTCACCTTGAGACTGGGAGTCTGCGCTGGGCTTCACCTTAAGGCTGGGAGTCTGCGCTGGGCTTCACCTTGAGGCTGGGAGTCTGCGCTGGGCTTCACCTTGAGGCTGGGTGTCTGCGCTGGGCTTCACCTTGAGGCAGGGTGTCCATGCTGGGCTTCAACTTGAGGCTGGGAGTCTGCGCTGGGCTTCCCCTTAAGGCTAAGAGTCTGCGCTGGACTTAACCTTGAGAATGGGATTCTGTGCTGGGCTTCACCTTGAGGCTGGGAGTCTGCTCTGGGCTTCAACTTGAGGCTGGCAGTCCGCACTTGGCTTCACCTTGAGGATGGGAGTCTGCGCTGAGCATCACCTTGAGGATGGGAGTGTGCTCTGTGCTTCACCTTGAGGCTGGGAGTCTGTGCTCGGTTTCACCTTGAGGCTGAGAGTCTGCGCTGGGCTTCATCTTCAGGCAGGGTGTCCATGCTGGGCTTCAACTTGAGGCTGGCAGTCTGCGCTGGGCTTCCCCTTGAGGTTGGGAGTCTGCACTTTGCTTCACCTTGAGGTTGGGTGTCTGCTCTGGGCATCACCTTGAGGCTGGGAGTCTGCGCTGGCTTCACCTTAAGGCTGGGTGTCTGCGCTGGGCTTCATCTTGAGGCAGGGTGTCCATGCTGGGCTTCACCTTGAGGCTGGGAGTCTGCGCTGGGCTTCACCTTGAGGCTGGGAGTCTGCGCTGGGCTTCACCTTGAGGCTGGGTGTCTGCGCTGGGCTTCATCTTGAGGCTGGGAGTCTGTGCTGGGCTTCAACTTGAGGTTGGGAGTCTGCGCTGGGTTTCACCTTAAGGGTGTGAGTCCGCGCTGGGCTTCATCTTGAGGCCGGGTGTCCATGCTGGGCTTCAACTTGAGGCTGGCAGTCTGCGCTGGGCTTCCCCTTGAGGTTGGGAGTCTGCACTTTGCTTCACCTTGAGGTTGGGAGTCTGCTCTGGGCTTCACCTTGAGGTTGGGATTCTGCGCTGGGCTTCACCTTGAGGATGGGAGTCTGCGCTGGGCTTCACCTTGAGGATGGGAGTCTGCGCTGGGCTTAAACTTGAGAATGGGATTCCGTGCTGGGCTTCACCTTGACGCTGGGAGTCTGCGCTGGGTTTCACCTTGAGGCTGAGATTCTGTACTGGGCTTCATCTTGAGGCTGGGTGTCCATGCTGGGCTTCAACTTGAGGCTGGGAGTCTGCGCTGGGCTTCATCTTGAGGCTGGGAGTCTGCGCTGGGCTTCATCTTGAGGCTGGGAGTCTGCGCTGGGCTTCCCCTTAAGGCTAAGAGTCTGCGCTGGACTTAACCTTGAGAATGGGATTCTGTGCTGGGCTTCACCTTGAGGCTGGGAGTCTGCTCTGGGCTTCACCTTGAGACTGGGAGTCTGCGCTGGGCTTCACCTTAAGGCTGGGAGTCTGCGCTGGGCTTCACCTTGAGGCTGGGAGTCTGCGCTGGGCTTCACCTTGAGGCTGGGTGTCTGCGCTGGGCTTCACCTTGAGGCAGGGTGTCCATGCTGGGCTTCAACTTGAGGCTGGGAGTCTGCGCTGGGCTTCCCCTTAAGGCTAAGAGTCTGCGCTGGACTTAACCTTGAGAATGGGATTCTGTGCTGGGCTTCACCTTGAGGCTGGGAGTCTGCTCTGGGCTTCAACTTGAGGCTGGCAGTCCGCACTTGGCTTCACCTTGAGGATGGGAGTCTGCGCTGAGCATCACCTTGAGGATGGGAGTGTGCTTTGTGCTTCACCTTGAGGCTGGGAGTCTGTGTTGGGTTTCACCTTGAGGCTGGGTGTCTGCGCTGGGCTTCATCTTCAGGCAGGGTGTCCATGCTGGGCTTCAACTTGAGGTTGGCAGTCTGCGCTGGGCTTCCCCTTGAGGTTGGGAGTCTGCTCTGGGCTTCACCTTGAGGTTGGGAGTCTGCTCTGGGCATCACCTTGAGGCTGGGAGTCTGCGCTGGGTTCACCTTAAGGCTGGGAGTCTGCGCTGGGCTTCACCTTGAGGCTGGGAGTCTGCACTGGGCTTCACCTTGAGGCTGGGAGTCTGCGCTGTGCTTCACCTTGAGGCTGGGTGTCTGCGCTGGGCTTCACCTTGAGGCAGGGTGTCCATGCTGGGCTTCAACTTGAGGCTGGGAGTCTGCGCTGGGCTTCCCCTTAAGGCTAAGAGTCTGCGCTGGAATTAACCTTGAGAATGGGATTCTGTGCTGGGCTTCACCTTGAGGCTGGGAGTCTGCTCTGGGCTTCACCTTGAGGCTGAGTCTGCGCTCGGCTTCATCTTGAAGCTGGGAGTGTGCTCTGTGCTTCACTTGATGCTGGGAGTTTGTGCCGGGTTTCTCCTTGAGGCTGAGAGTTTGCACTGAGTGTCCATGCTGGGCTTCAACTTGAGGCCTGGAGTCCACACTTGGCTTCACCTTGAGGATGGGAGTCTGCGCTGAGCCTCACCTTGAGGATGGGAGTGTGCTCTGTGCTTCACCTTGAGGCTGGGAGTCTGTGCTGGGTTTCACCTTGAGGCTGAGAGTCTGCGCTGGGCTTCATCTTCAGGCAGGGTGTCCATGCTGGGCTTCAACTTGAAGCTGGCAGTCTGCGCTGGGCTTCCCCTTGAGGTAGGGAGTCTGCACTTTGCTTCACCTTGAGGTTGGGAGTCTGCTCTGGGCTTCACCTTGAGGCTGGGAGTCTGCGCTGGGCTTCACCTTGAGGCTGGGTGTCTGCGCTGGGCTTCATCTTGAGGCTGGGAGTCTGCGCTGGGCTTCATCTTGAGGCAGGGTGTCCATGCTGGGCTTCAACTTGAGGCTGGGAGTCTGCGCTGGGCTTCACCTTGAGGCTGGGAGTCTGTGCTGGGTTTCACCTTAAGGGTGAGAGTCCGCGCTGGGCTTCATCTTGAGGCAGGGCATCCATGCTGGGCTTCAACTTGAGGCTGGCAGTCTGCGCTGGGTTCACCATGAGGCTGGGAGTCTGTGCTGGGCCTCACCTTGAGGTTGGGTGTCTGTGCTATGTTTCACCTGGAGGCTGGGAGTGTGCGCTGAGGTTCACCTTGAGGCTGTGAGTCTGTGCTGGGCTTTACCTTGAGGCTGTGAGTCTGCGCTGGGCTTCACCTTGAGGGTGGGAGTCTGCGCTGTGCTTCACCTTGAGCCTGGGAGACGGTGCCGAACATCTCCTTGAGGCTGGGAGTCTGCACTGGGCTTCACCTTGAGAATGGGATTCCGTGCTGGGCTTCACCTTGAGGCTAGGAGTCTGCGCTGGGCTTCAACTTAAGGGTGAGAGTCTGCGCTGGGCTTCATCTTGAGGCAGGGTGTCCATGCTGGGCTTCACCTTGAGGCTGGAAGTCTGTGCTGGGTTTCACCTTAAGGGTGAGAGTCCGCGCTGGGCTTCATCTTGAGGCTGGGAGTCTGCTCTGGGCATCACCTTGAGGCTGGGTGTCTGCGCTGGGCTTCATCTTGAGGCAGGGTGTCCATGCTGGGCTTCAACTTGAGGCTGGCAGTCTGCGCTGGGCTTCAATAGTTGTAAATTTAAAGTTTTCCTTTAAAAAAGCGGCAGCAGACCCGGAAGGCGCGCTAGGTTACCTGGGTAAGGTTTTTTTTCTCTCTCCCCTTATTTAAAGGCGGGCTCCGAGTTTTAGGCCTCAGTCTCTCGGAAGACTTCGCGACGGCTGGTGGGTAAGTTTGGTCGTTTATTTAATAGTTGTAAATTTAAAGTTTTCCTTTAAAAAAGCGGCAGCAGACCCGGAAGGCGCGCTAGGTTACCTGGGTAAGGTTTTTTTTCTCTCTCCCCTTATTTAAAGGCGGGCTCCGAGTTTTAGGCCTTAGTCTCTCGGAAGACTTCGCGACGGCTGGTGGGTAAGTTTGGTCGTTTATTTAATAGTTGTAAATTTAAAGTTTTCCTTTAAAAAAGCGGCAGCAGACCCGGAAGGCGCGCTAGGTTACCTGGGTAAGGTTTTTTTTCTCTCTCCCCTTATTTAAAGGCGGGCTCCGAGTTTTAGGCCTCAGTCTCTCGGAAGACTTCGCGACGGCTGGTGGGTAAGTTTGGTCGTTTATTTAATAGTTGTAAATTTAAAGTTTTCCTTTAAAAAAGCGGCAGCAGACCCCGAAGGCGCGCTAGGTTACCTGGGTAAGGTTTTTTTTCTCTCCCCTTATTTAAAGGCGTAGGAGGCAGAGGAGGTCATAGATCGGAGCTTTAGGCAAGTAGTTACTCCGAAAGTTCAAGATAGATGGGTGACAGTGAGGGGGAGTGGGAGGAGGAAGCCAGTGCAGGGACCCCCTGCGGTCATTCCCCTCAAGAACAAGTATACCGTTTTGGATACTTGTGGGGGGGATGACTTACCAGGGGCAAGCAACGAGGTTCAGGCCTCTGGCACGGAGCCTGGCCCCGTTGCTCAGAAGGGTAGGGTGGAGAAAGGTAGAGCAATAGTTCTTGGGGACTCGATAGTGAGGGGTACAGACAGACGGTTTTGTGGGGGCGACAGGGACTCACGTTTGGTATGTTGCCTCCCAGGTGCAAGGGTACGTGATGTCGCTGATCGTGTTTTCCGGGTCCTTAAGGGGGAGGGGGAGCAGCCCCAGATCGTGGTCCACGTTGGCACCAACGATATAGGTAGGAAGAAGGGTGAGGATGTCAGACAGGCTTTCAGGGAGCTAGGTTGGAAGCTCAGAGTTAGAACAAACAGAGTTGTAGTCTCTGGTTTGTTACCCGTGCCACGTGATAGAGAGTCGAGGAATAGGGAGAGAGAGCAGTTAAATGCGTGGCTACAGGGATGGTGCAGGAGGGAGGGATTCCGGTTTCTGGACAACTGGGGTCCTTTCTGGGGAAGGTGGGACCTCTATAAAAAGGATGGGCTACACCTGAACCTGAGGGGCACCAGTGTCCTTGGGGGGAGGTTTGCTAGTGCTCTTTGGGAGGGTTTAAACTAACTCCGCGGGGGCATGGGAACCAGGACTGTAGCTTTAGGGTACAGGACCTTGAGTGTAGGGAGGTTAGGAATAATGCAACGATCTCTAAGGAGGGTGCCTGTAACCAGAAAGGTGGATTGAAGTGTGTATACTTCAATGCCAGAAGTATAAGGAATAAGGTAGGTGGAATAAGGTGGGTGAACTTGCAGCGTGGGTTGGTACCTGGGACTTCGATGTTGTGGCCATTACAGAGACGTGGGTAGAACAGGGACAAGAATGGCTGTTGCACGTTCCAGGGTTCAAATGTTTTAGTAGGATCAGACATGGGGGTAAAAAAGGGGGAGGCGTGGCATTACTTGTCAAAGACAGTATCACAGCAGTGGAATGGACGATGGAAGAGGACTTGCCATCTGAGGTAGTTTGGGCTGAGGTTAGAAATAGGAAAGGTGAGGTCACCCTGTTAGGTGTTTTCTACAGGCCTCCTAATAGTCCTAGAGAAGTAGAGGATAATATTGCGAGGATGATTCAGGAAAAGAGTGAAGGTAGCAGGGTGGTTGTTATGGGGGACTTTAACTTCCCAGATATTGACTGGGAGAGCTATAGCTCGAGTTCATTAGATGGGTCGGTGTTTGTACAATGTGTGCAGGAGGGTTTCCTGACACAATATGTCGACAGGCCAACAAGAGGGGAGGCTATATTGGATTTGGTTCTAGGTAATGAACCAGGCCAGGTGTTAGACCACAACTCGGTGACTTTTACTTTAGTGATGGAGAGGGATAATCGTGCGCCGCAGGGCAAGAGCTATAGCTGGGGGCAGGGAAATTATGATGCAGTGAGGCATGACTTAGGTTGTGTGGATTGGAAAAACAGGCTTCAAGAGAAGAACACTAATGAGATGTGGGGAGTGTTCAAGGAGCAGCTACTGCGTGTCCTCGATAGGTATGTACCAGTCAGGCATGGTGTAAAGGGCCTTGTGAGGCAGCCGTGGTTTAGTAAGGAATTGGAGTCCCTTGTGAAAGGGAAGAAGGCGGCATATGTAAAGATGAGGCGTGAAGGTTCAGTAGGGGCGATTGAGAGTTATAAGGTAGCCAGGAAGGAGCTAAAGAGGGAGCTAAGAGAAGCGAGAAGGGGACATGAAAAGTCTTTAGCTGGTAGGATTAGGGAAAACCCAAAGGCTTTCTATAGGTATGTCAAGAATAAAAGGATGACTAGGGTAGGTATCGGTCCAGTCAAGGATAGTAGTGGGAAGTTGTGTGTGGAGGCGGAGGAGATTGGAGAGACATTAAATCAGTACTTTTCATCAGTATTCACTCAGGAACAGGACACTGTTGCTGATGTGAATATGGAATCACAAATAATTAGAATGGATGCCCTGGAAATATGCAGGGAAGAGGTTTTGGGAATATTGGAAAGGATGAATATAGATAAGTCTCCTGGGCCTGATGGCATTTACCCCAGGATCCTATGGGAAGCTAGGGAGGAGATAGCAGAGCCATTGGCCTGGATTTTTATGTCGTCATTGTCAACGGGAATAGTACCAGAGGACTGGAGGATAGCGAATGTGGTCCCATTGTTCAAGAAAGGGAGTAGGGATAGCCCTAGTAACTATAGGCCAGTGAGTCTGACTTCAGTGGTGGGCAAAGTCTTAGAGAGAATGGTAAGGGATAAGATTTATGAACATCTGGGTAGGAATAACGTGATCAGGGATAGCCAGCATGGTTTTGTGAAGGGCAGGTCGTGCCTCACAAACCTTATTGAGTTCTTTGAGAAGGTGACTATGGAAGTGGATGAGGGTAAAGCAGTAGATGTTGTGTATATGGATTTTAGTAAGGCGTTCGATAAGGTTCCCCATGGTAGGCTAATGCTAAAACTTCGGAGGTATGGCATTGAGGATACATTAGAGGTTTGGATTAGGAATTGGCTGGCTGGAAGGAGACAGAGGGTAGTAGTTGATGGATTATGTTCATCTTGGAGCGCAGTTACTAGCGGTGTACCACAAGGATCTGTTTTGGGACCATTGCTTTTTGTTATCTTTATAAATGATCTAGAGGAAGGACTTGAAAGCTGGGTAAGCAAGTTTGCGGATGACACAAAAGTCGGTGGAGTTGTGGATAGTGAGGAAGGAAGTGGTAGGTTACAGCGGGATATAGATAAGTTGCAGAGCTGGGCGGAAATGTGGCAAATGGAATTCAATGTAGCTAAGTGCGAAGTCGTTCACTTTGGTAGGAATAACAAGATGATGGATTACTGGGCTAATGGTAGGCTACTTGGTAGTGTGGATGAGCAGAGGGATCTTGGTGTCTATGTACACAGATCTCTGAAAGTTGCCACCCAGGTAAATAGTGCTGTGAGGAAGGCATATGGTGTACTGGGCTTTATTGGCAGAGGAATTGAGTTCCGGAGTCCTGAGGTCATGTTGCAGTTGTATAAGACTCTGGTGAGGCCTCATCTGGAGTATTGTGTGCAGTTTTGGTCGCCATACTATAGGAAGGATGTGGAAGCTTTAGAACGAGTGCAGAGGAGGTTTACCAGGATGTTGCCTGGAATGGTAGGAAAATCTTATGATGAAAGGCTGAGGCACTTGGGGCTGTTCTCATTGGAGAAGAGAAGGTTTAGGGGAGATCTGATAGAAGTGTATAAGATGATTAGGGGTTTAGATAGGGTAGATACTAAGAACCTTTTACCGCTAATGGAGTCAGGTGTTACTAGGGGACATAGCTTTAAATTAAGGGGTGGTAGGTATAGGACAGATGTTAGGGGTAGATTCTTCACACAGCAGGTTGTGAGTTCATGGAATGCCCTGCCCGTATCAGTGGTGAACTCTCCTTCTTTATGTTCATTTAAGCGGGCATTGGATAGGCATTTGGAAGTTATTGGGCTAGTATAGGTTAGGTAGGACTCGGTCGGCGCAACATCGAGGGCCGAAGGGCCTGTACTGCGCTGTATCCTTCTATGTTCTATGTTCTATGTTCACCTTGAGGATGGGAGTCTGCGCTGAGCTTCACCTTGAGGATGGGAGTGTGCTCTGTGCTTCACCTTGAGGCTGGGAGTCTGTGCTGGGTTTCACCTTGAGGCTGAGAGTCTGCGCTGGGCTTCATCTTCAGGCAGGGTGTCCATGCTGGGCTTCAACTTGAGGCTGGCAGTCTGCGCTGGGCTTCCCCTTGAGGTTGGGAGTCTGCACTTTGCTTCCCCTTGAGGTTGGGAGTCTGCGCTGGGTTCACCATGAGGCTGGGAGTCTGTGCTGGGCCTCACCTTGAGGTTGGATGTCTGTGCTATGTTTCACCTGGAGGCTGGGAGTGTGCGCTGAGGTTCACCTTGAGGCTGGGAGTCTGCGCTGGGTTTCGCCTTGAGCATGGGAGTTGGCACTGGACTTCACCTTGATGCTGGGAGTTTGTGCTGGGTTTCACCTTGAGGCTGGGAGTCTGCGCTGGGCTTTACCTTGAGGCTGTGAGTCTGTGCTCGGCTTCACCTTGAGGTTGGGAGTCTGTGCTGGGCTTTACCTTGAGGCTGTGCGTCTGTGCTCGGCTTCACCTTGAGGTTGGGAGTCTGTGCTGGGCTTCACGTTGAGGTTACGAGTCTGCGCTGGGCTTCACCTTGAGCCTGGGAGACGGTGCCGAACATCTCCTTGCGGCTGGGAGTCTGCACTGGGCTTCACCTTGAGGATGGGAGTCTGCGCTGGGCTTAAACTTGAGAATGGGATTCCGTGCTGGGCTTCACCTTGAGGCTGGGAGTCTGTGCTGGGCTTCACCTTGAGGCTGGGAGTCTGCTCTGGGCTTCACCTTGAGGCTGGGTGTCTGCGCTGGGCTTCATCTTGAGGCAGGGTGTCCATGCTGGGCTTCAACTTGAGGCTGGCAGTCTGCGCTGGGCTTCCCCTTGAGGTTGGGAGTCTGCACTTTGCTTCACCTTGAGGTTGGGAGTCTGCGCTGGGCTTCACCTTGAGGCTGGGAGTCTGCGCTGGGCTTCACCTTGAGGCTAGGAGTCTGCGCTGGGCTTCACCTTGAGGCTGGGAGTCTGCGCTGGGCCTCACCTTGAGGCTGGGAGTCTGTGCTGGGTTTCACCTTAAGGGTGAGAGTCTGTGCTGGGCTTCACCTTGAGGTTGGGAGTCTGTGCTATGTTTCACCTTGAGGCTGGGAGTCTGCGCTGGGTTTCGCCTTGAGCATGGGAGTTGGCACTGGGCTTCACCTTGAGGATGGGAGTCTGCGCTGACCCTCACCTTGAGGATGGGAGTGTGCTCTGTGCTTCACCTTGAGAATGGAATTCTGCGCTGGGCTACACCTTGAGGCTGAGAGCCTGTGCTGTTTTTCACCTGGAGGCTGGGAGTGTGCGCTGAGGTTCACCTTGAGGCTGTGCCTGTGTGGAGCTTCACCTTGAGGCTGAGAGTTCATGCTGGGCTTCACCTTGAGGATCGGGGTCTGCGCTGGGCTTCACCTTGAGGCTAGGAGTCTGTGATATGTTTCACCTGGAGGCTGGGAGTCCATGCTGGGTTTCACTTTGAGGTTGGGATTCTGCGCTGGGGTTCACCTTGAGGCTGAGTGTCTGTGCTGTGATTCACCTGGAGGCTTTGAGTCTGTGCTGGGCTTCACCTTGAGGATGGGTGTCTGCGCTGGGCTTCACCTTAAGACCAGGATAATTCAACACCAGGACAGACGGAATTTGAATCTCTCATGAGCTGTTCTTCAGCTCCAGCAATTGATGCCTTTGAAATCCACTCCAGTAGCTCTATGTTAATCTCCGGTGCAGTCTATTGAATTGAGAAAAGGCATTCCTGGTTTTATGAACACCATGCTACTATTTATAGACAACTCACCAGAAGATATCCCGTGAGTCACCTGCAATTATCTTATTATCCCACAAAAGGCAGCCTATGTCATTTAACTCAGTGTCTGTCATGGAGGACACCAATGTACTGCAGTAAAGTGAACAGCTCTCAGCACTTCAGATCATGGATGTTTTGTTTTACAATGACCATCCCTATGAAACTGCCAAAAATCCAAAACTTCCAGCTCTGGCATCAGACACTAAAAAATGACTGTTTGCCTGAAGAGATTATGTAATCACTGTCAGATGGACAGGCACTTTACTCATATTCAGGACAGGCATGAGTCAACAAATTCAGGAATGTAAATCTCCAAATAAAACGAGCAGGAAGCATGAACATAATCATCATGAGCTTGAAATGTGCCTGTTGTTATCATGGTCTCAGCAATAATTCGACTGAAACCCAGTGCAGACCCCCCACTCTATAGAGGAGCCAAACGTCTTCTATGCAAGGCAGCATATTGTTTCTTTCTGGGATAGTATTTGTCCTGCTTTTAAGGTAATGTATTTTGGGAATTTTATTTTAGAAACACAGAAAATTAGAGCAGGATTAGGCCATTTAGACCTGAAATCTGCTCCGCTATTCATTATGATCATGGCCGATCTATACCCTGTTCTCGCTTTCCATACCCTGGCTGTAAGAACTGTATCTAATTCCTGTTTTAAGTTTGGCTGCAAATGTGTTGCTGGTCAAAGCACAGCAGGCCAGGCAGCATCTCAGGAATAGAGAATTCGACGTTTCGAGCATAAGCCCTTCATCAGGAATAAGAGAGAGAGAGCCAAGCAGGCTGAGATAAAAGGTAGGGAGGAGGGACTAGGGGGAGGGGCGATGGAGGTGGGATAGGTGGAAGGAGGTCAAGGTGAGGGTGATAGGCCGGAGTGGGGTGGGGGCGGAGAGGTCAGGAAGAGGATTGCAGGTTAGGAGGGCGGTGCTGAGTTGAGGGAACCGACTGAGACAAGGTGGGGGGAGGGGAAATGAGGAAGCTGGAGAAATCTGAATTCATACCTTGTGGTTGGAGGGTTCCCAGGCGGAAGATGAGGCGCTCCTCCTCCAGCCGTCGTGTAGTTGTGTTCTGCCGGTGGAGGAGTCCAAGGATCTGCATGTCCTCGGTGGAGTGGGAGGGAGAGTTAAAGTGTTGAGCCACGGGGTGATTGGGTTGGTTGGTTCGGGCGGCCCAGAGGTGTTCTCTGAAGCGTTCCGCAAGTAAGCGGCCTGTCTCACCAATATAGAGGAGGCCACATCGGGTGCAGCGGATGCAATAGATGATGTGTGTGGAGGTACAGGTGAACTTGTGGCGGTACAGGTGAACTTGTGGCGGATATGGAAGGATCCCTTGGGGCCTTGGAGGGAAGTGAGTGTGGAGGTGTGGGCGCAAGTTTTACATTTCCTGCGGTTGCAGGGGAAGGTGCCGGGGGTGGAGGTTGGGTTGGTGGGGGGTGTGGATCTGACAAGGGAGTCACGAAGGGAGTGGTCCTTGCGGAACGCTGATAGGGGAGGGGAGGGAAATATATCCTTGGTGGTGGGGTCCGTTTGGAGGTGGCGGAAATGGCGGCGGATGATACGTTGTATGCGCAGGTTGGTGGGGTGGTAGGTGAGAACCAGTGGGGTTCTGTCTTGGTGGCGGTTGGAGGAGCGGGGCTCAAGGGCGGAGGAGCGGGAAGTGGAGGAGATGCGGTGGAGGGCATCGTCGATCACGTCTGGGGGGAATCTGCGGTCCTTGAAGAAGGAGGCCATCTGGGCTGTGCGGTGTTGGAATTGGTCCTCCTGGGAGCAGATGCGGCGGAGACGAAGGAATTGGGAATATGGGATGGCGTTTTTACAGGGGGCAGGGTGGGAGGAGGTGTAGTCCAGGTAGCTGTGGGAGTCAGTCGGTTTATAATAGATGTCTGTGTTGAGTCGGTCGCCCGAGATAGAAATGGAAAGGTCTAGGAAGGGGAGGGAGGAGTCTGAGACAGTCCAGGTGAATTTCAGGTCGGGATGGAAGGTGTTAGTAAAGTTGATGAACTGTTCAACCTCCTCGTGGGAGCACGAGGTAGCGCCGATACAGTCATCGATGTAGCGGAGGAAAAGGTGGGGGGTGGTGCCAGTGTAGTTGCGGAAGATGGACTGTTCCACATATCCTACGAAGAGGCAGGCATAGCTGGGGCCCATGCGGGTGCCCATGGCAACTCCTTTAGTTTGGAGGAAGTGGGAGGATTGAAAAGAGAAGTTATTCAGGGTGAGGACCAGTTCAGTCAGTCGAAGGAGGGTGTCAGTGGAAGGGTACTGGTTGGTGCGGCGGGAAAGGAAGAAGCGGAGGGCTTTGAGTCCTTCGTGATGGGGGATGGAGGTGTACAGGGACTGGATGTCCATAGTGAAAATAAGGCGTTGGGGACCGGGGAAGCCAAAATCCTGGAGGAGGTGGAGGGCGTGGGTGGTGTCCCGAACGTAGGTGGGGAGTTCTTGGACTAAAGGGGACAGGACCGTGTCGAGGTATTGGGAGATGAGTTCGGTGGGGCAGGAGCAGGCTGAGACAATGGGTCGGCCGGGGCAGGCAGGTTTGTGGATTTTGGGCAGGAGGTAGAAACGGGCGGTGCGGGGTTGTGGGACTATGAGGTTGGAGGCGGTGGATGGGAGATCCCCTGAGGTGATGAGGTCCTGGATGGTCTGGGAGATGATGGTTTGGTGGTGGGAGGTGGGGTCGTGGTCAAGGGGGCGATAAGAGGAGGCGTCCGCGAGCTGGCGTTTGGCTTCAGCGGTGTACAGGTCAGTGCGCCAAACTACCACCGCGCCTCCCTTGTCTGCGGGTTTGATGGTGAGGTTGGGATTGGAGCGGAGGGAGTGGAGGGCTGCACGTTCTGAGGGTTAGTGACAGAAAATTTCACAGGCTCACCACTCTCTGGCTGAGAAACCTCTCCCCATCTTATTACCAGACAGCCTCACCTGTACACTCAGGCTGTAACCCAGGGATTGGACTCCCCAGTCATCAGGCACATTTTACAGTTTATTGTGTCTCTTTGTTATGAATCCAATGTCACCCCCACTCACCCCCCACAGTCTCACCATAAAATTGTCCTGAATGTTCATCCATAAGGGATCTACTGGCAACTGAATGGGAGAAGGCTGCTTTCAGGAAAAATAATTTGGCATACAACCAAGAATCAAATGTTTATATCTATCTCATAATGCAACATCAAATGTTCAGATTTCTCAATAAAGTTGCTGCTGGAATTCCAGAAAGTACCATTCCAAAAATATAAGGCTTAGGAATTCATGTCAAGTATTGTTTCCAGGCCTTGTAGCTACAGAAAGCTCAGGTGAGAAATATTATTTGAAGTTTGTGAGAAGATTTGTAGCTCGGGTGCTCGTTGTTGTGGTTCTGTTCGCCGAGCTGGGAGTTTTTCTTGCAAACGTTTCGTCCCCTTTCTAGGTGACATCTTCAGTGCTTGGGAGCCTCCTGTGAAGCGCTTCTGTGCTGATAACAGACACATCGACCTAGACCCTATATATCGGCTACTGCAGCGGACAGCTACTGACAACCGGAAGCGACAGATTCAAACCAGTATAAATGCTGGAGGAATCAGCACAGAAGCGCTTCACAGGAGGCTCCCAAGCACTGAAGATGTCACCTAGAAAGGGGACAAAATGTTTGTAGAAAAACTCCCAGCTTGGCAAACAGAACTACAACAAATATTATGAGTTTTTAACCTAGGGGTTAATCGAAATGCAGAATCATTGAATTATAGCAAAAGAAAATATTGTATTTCTCTAGTGCCTTTCAGGAACTCAGGATAACCCAGAAAGTTTATGAGCTAATTGAATATTTTGAAGTATCTTCATTATTGTTGTGAGACAAAAGTGGCAGTGAAGTTGTGCACGGTAAGATCTGACATGAGGTGACGTGTTGGGCAGGGAGAAGTGTTGGAGCACTGCTCCATTCTTTAAATCCTCCACCTGAAGAGGTGGACAGGGCAGATTTTATGTTTGAAGTCTGGAGATTCCCCAGTGTCACAACCCTGTTAACTCGCAGACCCACTGACATGATGGAGAGGCAGAGATGAGCTAAAGTCAGACCTGGCACTTGCCATATCAACACGCTCGGAGAATGGTTGAAACTGTCTCAGGGTCAAGAGAAGGCCCAGTTCCCCTAGTATCTTTATGCTGTAAGAACTGGGGAATAAGTCAGTAATGCTGGAACTATGACATGATCTTTGAGCTGTGCATATTTGCAAACATTGCTGATGTCACTGCTGGCTAAGAGACTTGAGGATAAAGGACTCCTGTGTGAACTCCTAAACCCAGGCCAGGGTCCATTGCTGATTTGGAGTCTGTGAAGGGCCAGCTCTAAGAAACAGGTCAACCCAGTCCTCCTCTGATCGGGCTTAGTAATTGGTCACAAAGGGTTGTTTGAGTGACTGGAGGCAGGAACCATTATTGTTTGTTATATACATAAATGTTATAGATGAAAATGTTGAGCAAATTTGCAGTCGACAGCAAGATTAGTAGAGTGGTTAATAGCGAGGAAGATAGTTGTGGGTTACATAAAGATATAGATAGGTTGGTCAGATTGGCAGAGCAGTGGCAGGAGGGATTTAACTCTGATTAGTGTGAGGTGATGCACTTTGGAAGTAGAAACAAGATGAGGGAGTAATTAATGAATGCCAGGACACTGGGTAGTTTCGAGTAACAGAGGGACCTTAGGGTAATTTTTCATAGATCCCTGAAGTCGTCAGAGCATTTGTTAGATAGTTAAGAAGGCAAATGGGACACTCACTTTCATCAGTCTTCATCTAGAGTATAAGAGCAAGCAAGGAAGTAATGTGGGAGTTGTAGAGAGCATTGGTCAGGCCCCAGCTGGAGTACTGTGTGCAGTTCTGGATGCCTCACTACAGGAAGGATGTGATAGCACAAGGGGAGGTACCCAGAATGTTCACCAGGATGTTGCCTGAGATGGAGAAATTGAGCTATAAGGAGAGACTAGATAGGCCTAGATTGTTTTCTAGGAGAATGTGAGGACTGCAGATGCTGGAGATCAGAGTTGAAAAGTGTGGGGCTGGAAAAGTAAAGCCGGTCAGGCAGCATCGAGGAGCAGAAGAGTCGACGTTCTGAGCAGAATCTCTTCATCCTGATGAAGACCTTATGCTCGAAACATCAACTCTGCTGCTCCTCGGATGCCACCTGACTGGCTGTGCTTTTCCAGCACCACACAGTTTGACTTAGATTGTTTTCTTCAGAGCAGAGAAGATTGAGGGGGGAGCATGATTGGCGTGTATCTGATTATGTAGTCAGATTGACCCATTTACTGTAATAACCCCAACATCAGGATGTCACAGCAGTCAGGAGAGGCAGCTCCAGATTTCAATCTTGACCTCTGATGACCAGAGTGACATCCTCTAACCATAGGAGGCAGTGAGGTCTGCAGATGCTGGGGATCAGAGTTGAGAGCATGTTGCTGGAAAAGCGCAGCACGTCAGGCAGCATCTGAGGAGCAGGAAAATCGACGTTTTGGGCCGGAGCCCTTCATCAGGAATCTAACCGTAACCAACCAGCACGTGGATGCAGATGGCACAGGGTATCAGTACCTGCAGAGAGCACTGACAAACCTGGGTACAGTTCAGAAGTCGGCTGCATCCTGGCAAACAAAGTGAGACCTTGTGTCCCCACTGGACTCGCAGCCCCAGCAACATTCAAAGCATCAGGGAGTTGAGGTACACGTGGAATCCTCACTTCTCAGAACCGACAGTGAGAAATGACGAAGGCTCCCTTTGATTTCCGATAAATCTTCTCGCTCCTTGGGCCCAGTGATATGATTTCACCCCGAGATGCCGAATGGGGCCGAATACAATAGTAAGAAAGGGTAACTTTTCTGAGGATGCTATGTCACAGCAGACTGGTTCACCAGATCCCACAACAGTTATTTACCCCTTGAAGGGTCCAGGTGGGATTTTTGAGTCAGGGTCTCAATTCTATTTATTACCCACATTACAGCATTAGCTACAGAGAGTTCATCATGTTCTTCCCATTGCCATTGGAGAGTGCAGCCATTGACCAGGGCCATGTGATGGGGAGAATGTTCTCTCGTTGCGCATAAGAAGGCTTTGCGTTTCAGCCCATGCCAGGCAAGTGTTCCAGTGTCAGCTCCTCAAGGTCCTTCAGCTGACAGGCTGCTGGAGCTGCCAATGGTGCACTTTTCACCACATCCTTTTTGTATTCATTCATGGGATGTGGGCCTTGCTGGCTGGGCCAACATTTATGACCTAACCTGAATCGCCCTTGAACTCTGTGGCTCAGTCAGCTACTTCAGAGGGCAATTACAAGTCCACCACATTGCTGTCAGTTTGGAGTCTCGGTTAGGCTGGACCAGCTAAGGACAGCAGACTTTCTTCCCCAGAGGGCATTCGTGAAACCAGGTGTGTTTGATGACAAACAGCAATGGTTATAGCGTCACCATTGGACAACCTTTCACATCCACATTTTACTGGGATTCAAATGTCACCATAAGCCCCATCTCCTGGAAAAGGAACCTGATCCAGAATGAGCTCGGGTTATTCTCTCACCTTCTCCTGCTCCTTGGTGCTGCCTCTGGATCTTCCTCAAGGTGAGTGAGGCCGCTGCAGCACCTCAGCATGTTCTGGTCTGCACACTGAGAGAGTTGTACCCATGTCCAATGACAGAATCTCTTTCTTGAGGGAGAGATTGCTCAGGTCTGGCTGAATGTGCTGAAGCCTGTTCTGTCTAGGTTGTCTGTGTTTGCCCAAGGAGCACGCTCCTACCTCTTTGTTTTATGAGAGTGGGTGGGGAAGAGAGTGGGGGGGAAAGAGAGTGGGGGGAAAAGAGAATGGGTGGGGAAGATAGTGGGGGTGGGAAGAGAGTGGGGAGGAAAGAGTGCAGGGGAAAAGAGAGTGCGGGGAAAAGAGAGTGCGGGGAAAAGAGAGTGGGGGGGGAAGAGAGTGCAGGGAAAAGAGAGTGGGGCGGGGTAAGAGAGTGCGGGGAAGAGAGTGGAGGGGTGAAAGAGAGTGAGGGGAAAGAGAGTGTGTGGAGAAGAGAGTGGGTGGGGAAGAGAATGGGGGGGGAGGGGGAAGAGAGTGGGGGGACTTCTGAGACTTTCTCAGATGCTTGTCCAGGTGAAGCAATGCTGGAATTACCTTAAGCACAGTTTTCAGCACATTTTCACTGTTGTAAGTGTGTTCTAATGTTCTCTTCCATCGGGCAGAATGTACAGAAGCTTGAACACATGTACCAACAGGTTCAGGAACAGCTTCTTTCCTGCTATTTTTAGACTGCAGATTGAACTTCTCTGGTTTCAACTAATGTTGATCTTGCTAATATTGATCTTGTCTGCCTCACTCTGTCTAAGCACCCTGTGACCTGTATATCCTGTGGGTATGATCTGCCTATACTGCTTGAAAAAACAAAATCTTTCACTGTACCTGGGTACATGTGACCACAATAAAGCAAATCCCTGACTGCACCGAGCTGGCGTGCTTTTCACATGCTTTAACATCCCTCAAACAGCTACTTCACTGATTACTTCAATGGTGAGCAGTCAGTGCTGGTCTTTTCCTGAGGAAGTGGCTGCTTCCAGAGATGGGAGCAGAAATTCCAGATGTGGGACCCAGCCATTTCTCTTCTTGTCCCCACGACATGATTCAGCCCCTCAATAGGGCAGGGAAAGTCAGCCACAAGCTCAAATACTCAAGAAACAACCAAAAGGCACCTTTTTCAGCAACATTCTCTTAGTACGGCTTGGAATGGGATCTATCGACATATTTAAAGTGAGGCCAGGCCAGTTAGACTCAGATGGGGCAAAAGGATTCTGGGTAATCCGAGATGGAAGACAGGAAAAAATTGTGGCTATAAGAGTTGCTCCTTTTTTTCAGGTATTTTTGGTGTTAGAGTGAATTTCCACGAATTCCAGCGGCAATAATTATTGTTTTATATGCTGTTGCTTGTTTTGGAACTTTGGGGAAAAAAAAGATCAAAACAAGGGTGCTTTAAAAAGGAGGAAGAGAGATAAAGGCAGGGACTACACTGTGTGTGTGAGTGAGAAAGAAAGAAAGAAGCCTACACTGCTGTCTGACACAGCAGTGAATCTGCACAACTACTGCCTTTGCTGTTTGAGTTCAAGTATCTTTGGACACTGGAGTGCGTCTAAGAAAAATGAACAAACAAGGAAATTCACAGCTGACCTTCAAGGAACCTGTGTGGAAGAGTTTGCAGTGCAGGGGCAGGTAAGTGCATGGTTTTTAAGTGTAACTTTTTAAAAGTAGTAAGTAGAGTGGGTTTTTAAAATAAATATATTTTTATTGGAAAAAAAGTTTTTTTTGAATATTACAAGAAATACAAAACCAAACAAGTCAAACCAATGTTAAAAAATTAAGACACTAATTAAAGAGATAAATAAATAATAACAAATAACTGAGCCACAAAGGAAAATCTTAACAGTAATAATAATAACAATAACACAGCTCAATGAAACAAAGCAATAGCCCTCGATCATCGAGCGCATGAGTTTATACATGTTCATATGTTTGTAGTTCCTCCCTTCTGGATACCAGATTCATTACATAGAATTGCCATGGCTATATAAAGGCTCTTATTAGTATGGTAGACAAATCTGTACCCAGGTAGTCCAAAAAGGACTGTCATGTCTTACAGAAATTCTCAGGTTTATGGTGCACCATACTTGGAAGAAAGTCCACTTGTAAGATGAGCTTCATGACTAGCTTACACCAGCCTGCCAGTCCCAGGGGATTTTCCAACACCCATCCTAATAGAATGTCCTTTCTTGCACAAAAAGTGAGGATACTGAAAAGCCTTTTTTTGTGTGCATCTAATGAAAGTGAATTAGCAAAGCCAAGGGAACAGCTATCAGGTCCACTCTCCACCTCCATCCCCAAGGTCTTCTCTATTTCACCTATCACATTATGCCCGCAGTCTGTGGCAGGACCAAAGACAATGAGTAAGCGTGCCCACGCTTGCTTTACACTTAGGACACATTGGAGATGATCCTGCTTCAAATTTAGCAAGGCAGTCTGGGGCCAAATGGAGTCTATGGAGAATCTTCAGTCACAAGGTGTGGGTTCTGTTGCAAATTGAAATCCTTCTTACATTTTCCCAGACTAGATTAGATTACTTACAGTGTGAAGTAGGCCCTTCGGCCCAACAAGTCCACACCGACTGTCCGAAAAGCAACCCACCCAGACCCATTCTCCTACATTTACCCCTTCACCTAACACTACAGGCGCATGAGTTTATACATGTTTATAGCATGGCCAACTCACCTAACCTGTATATTTGTGGACTGTGGGAGGAAACCGGAGCATCCAGAGGAAACCCACGCAGACACAGGGAGAAATGTGCAAACTCCACACAGACAGTTGGCTGAGGCAAGAATTGAACCCATGTCTCTGGCACTGTGAGACAGCAGTGCTAATCACTGTGCCACTGTTCCGCCCAGAATTCCTCTCATATTTCAGACGAGATCTCAACATCCAGTTCCCTCTCCCATACCTTACAGAGCTGTTCGGTCTCGTTTAAGGGACCCTCTCCCAATAGATGATAAACGTTGCTAACAGATAATGTACCCTCAGCACTCAACACCCTCTTCTCCATGTCAGACCTATGAGGATCAGTTAGAAATGTGGTGACTTTTTGTATGAAATTTCTAATTTATAAAAACCGAAAGAGGTCCTTACTGGGCAATTCATATTTTTTTAATAAATATTTTATTGAAAAGGTTTTTAATATCTTTTACAAAAGATTTATATATAAAGAAAAAAATAACACCATCAAAGCAGAAAAAAACGCTAACAAAGAACAAGGCCATAACATAGTACCATTGTTACTAAACAACCCACTATTCTACCAAAACAAATCTATCTACTTAATTAAAACTGAACTACAAACATATTCAATAAATACTAGCTTAAATTATATTCAAGTTACTTAAATTATGTAATGTCTTACTACTTTGTTCTGTCTTACTCATCACGCCTCCACTGAGGCTCCCATCCCTGGAGTACCCCCTATAGTACCCATATTCCTTTCCTTCCAGTCTCCTCCTCCTGGGGCCCCACAGGCATCCATACAGGTTCCCACGGCTATATCATGGCCCTGACTAATTTTACCGACAAGTAATTTAGAAAAGGCCACCATGTTCCGTTTTGTGGTGCACCATATTTGTGAGGTAATTTTGGGGGAGATGCTCCATCACCAGCCTACGCCACCCCATAAAACCTGGTGGTTTTTCTGACATCCAATTTGGTAAAATGTTCTTCCTTGCGCAATGGGCAAGGATATTGCACAGTTTCTTCCCATTTTCTCCCAGAGAGGGCAAGTTTGGCAGCCCCAAAAGAAGAATTACTGGATCCATGTTAATTTCAGTCCCCAGAATGTCCTTTAACTCCCTTATTATAGCACTGCAATATCTTTGGATCTTACAACATGACCAATAACAATGTGTGAGAGTACCAATATTAATTTTGCATTTTGGGACTTTCTGGTGACAGTCTTCTCTTAAACTTAGCTAGCCTTTCTGGTGCCATGTGAGCCCTGTGTAAGATCTTCAATTGCATAGCCTGTGCTCTGTTACATACTGAAATTTTCCTTACATTCCCCCAGATATCTTCCCATATCTCAGGTGAAATGTCCTGTCCTAACTCTCGGTTCCACGTCTTACAGAGTCCTTCCATATCCCCCAGAGCATGGCCTTTCTGTAAATGATATAAAGTACTCAGTGAAAGAGTACCCACACACCAAAGTACCCTTTTCTCCACATCTGATTTATAACATTGGGCCAGGAGTGTGACCTTCCTCTGTATATAGTCCTTTATCTATAAGTATCAGAAAAGGTCCTTATTGGATAATCCATGTTTCTGACTTAACTGACTGAATGACATCAAGACCTCTCCCTCGAACAAATCTCCCAAACATGTTCGCCCATGTCTTACAGCTGGAGTCATTGCCCCAGGTTTAAATCCTTGGGCTCCTGCCAACGGGGTAAATGGCTAAGTCTTAAACTAATTGCCCTCCTCTTGTCTCATGATCCTCCAGGCTTTCACCGTGTTCAATATAATTAGACTATTGCATTGCTGGGTCGTGGATTTCATCTTGTCCATAAGTAATAAATTAACTAGAGGACGTTTTGACTGTGAGGCTTCAATATCAAGCCATATCGATTCTGAATTCCCTCCATACCCAGTCACCAACATATGGTAACAAAGCACTTATCTGATATTTTTCAAATCCGGAATATCCACCCCTCCCTCAACTTGCAAAAGCTGAAATTTAGTAAATTTAATTAGAGGACGTCTATGGCACCAAATAACGGACCCTAGCCAACCATTAATCCTCCATTAAACTTGTCTAGATAACAATAATGGGAGCATCCCCATGGGATATAGCATCGGGGAAGGATATTTGTCTTAATTAGAGCTATTCGGCCCAGCCATGATAACGGTAATCCATCCCATCGCTGCAAGTCCTGTTTTATCCTCTCTCTAGTAATTGTACAAAGTTAGCCTTATATAGCAGGTGGAAGGAAAGGGAAATAAAATTTCCCAAATACAGAAAACCTTTTGGTGACCACCTAAACAGGGATTGCATTTTATCCTTCAAATTAGGCATCTCCACTAAGCCCCCTACCGCCATGGCTTCCAGTTTTGTGAAATTGATCCTATAACCCGAAAAACTACCATATGAATTAATTGTTTGGATCAGCCGGGGAATAGACTTCGCCAGTTCGGCCAAGAATAAAAGGATGTCATTAGCATATAGGGCAATCTTATGTTCCCCAATTCCCACCTTTGGTGCTACTGTCTCAGAGTCTCTTCTGATAGTTTCGGCTAAAGGTTCAATCGCCAAGGTAAATAGCAGCGGTGATAAAGGACACCCTTGTCGACTACCTCTTCTAATATTAAAATTATTTGACTCAGTACCGTTTGTAATGACTGCCACCTTTGGATCCCTATACAGTACTGCTACCCATCTGGCAAAGGATCCCCCCCAAACCAAAATGCTCTAGAACCTCAAATATATGCGGCCATTCTATTTGATCAAAGGCTTTTTCTGCATCTAAGGAGACCACCAACCCCGGAATCAATCTTTGCTGACATGCCTGTACAGTATTCAATACTCTCCTAATATTGTAAGAGGAGCTGTGGCCCTTAACAAAACCTGACTGGTCTTCTTTTATAATATGCAGCAAAATCTTCTCCAACCTCAGAGCCAACATTTTCGATAAGATTTTGAAATCTACAATCAGCAGCGAGATTGGTCTATATAAAGTACATTCTTTGGGGTCCTTCCCTTTCTTTAATATAAGGGAGATATTAGATTCCCTAATAGTAGATGGCAGATAATCCTTGTACAAGATTATTTGAACATTCCCAGAAGTGGCTGCACTAATATGTTTATGAATTCTTTATAAAATTCAGTTGGGAATCCATCTGGCCCCCGTGCTTTGCCACCTTGGAGTTGTCTCATTGCTTCCTGCATTTCCTGCATTGTTAGTTCCCTTCAAGAGGGAAGCCTGCTCCTTACTCACACTGAGGAGGTCCAGATTTTCAAAGAAATACTGCATTCCCATTGTACTATGTTCACTCCCCTCCAACCGATATAGCTCTTCAAAATATTCCCTAAAACTAGCATTGATCTTTTTCGAATCATGGGTAATCATACCAACCTTCTCCCTAACAGAGGTAATAGATTGGGAGGCTTTTTTCCTCCTAGCTAAATAAGCCAGATATTTACCAGGCTTATCTCCAAATTCAAACAGTCTTTATTTGGCAAATGAGACCTTTTTTTTGGTGGTACTGCAGATGCTGGTGATTAGAGTCAAAATTAGAGTAATGCTGGAAAAGCACAGAGTTGCCCGAAACGTCGATTTTTCCTGCTCCTCGCATACTGCCTGATGTGTTGTGCTTTTCCAGGACCTCTCCAATCCTGAATTCATATTTCCGAGCCAATTGGTCTAAGGACATCAGTATACCTCCTTAGCATAATTCACCCAAGCAAGACACACCCCTAGCCGTCCATAGTTTAAACCCAGAGTCTATCATCCCTGGCTGAAAACCCAGCCTACTAACTATGGGTGTCAGAAATAATGTTTTGGCAATATTGCCCCCAGCCTGACACATTTCCCTCCACAGTATTGATGACTCTTGGGCTACAGCAATATTCCTTAACTGTTCTCTTTTTGTCCAAGAACAGGCTAAAAGGGGCATCTTGCCTGAGATGCTTTGATGTCCAACCCAAGTGAGTGAGGGTCCCCTAGTAAGATAGCACTGAGCTTAACTGATAGTTTTTGATATCTGAGAGGCCCACTCCTCCCAGTCTGTAAGGGAACTGCAATTTGGTTAATTTAATTTGGGGCCGCTCGAGATACCAGACAAAGAACTGAACCAGCCATTCATTTTCTAAATATTTGCTTAGTAAAAAAACAAAGGAAGCATTTGTACAGGATACATCAGGTGGGGTAGAATGTTCATTTTAACAAGCCCTATCCGACCGAACCAAGAGATCGGAAGTGCCATATGTCTGTGAAGGCCCTGCTTGATTCTGTCGAATAAATGGGCAAACTTGGCTTTAAATTAGCTTATCAAAAACGGGAGTAATAAATATACCTAAATAGAGAAAGCCCTCCTTCGACTATCTAACGGGATCCCTCAGGATCAGACACTCTCAGGAGACCACCCATGGGCATGGCCTCTGACTTTGCAAAGTTGATCTGATATCCTGAGAAACCCCTGAGCAGATTGCTGCATTGTATCGGGTGTGGCACTGAGACTGTTGGGTTTGATAAACAGACCAGAACGTCATCTGCGTACAGTGCAATCTTATGTGATTTAGTTCCCATTTCTGAAGCAGTTATACTGGGATGTTACCTCTGCCAGTGGTTTGATAACCAATGTAAAAAACAACGGTGATAAGCGACAGCCCTGTTGACTGCCCCTACAGATATTCAAATTGCTTGACCCTACCCCATTGGTGAGGACTACAGCAAGAGGGTCACTATACAACCCCTCCACCCACCTGATGGAGGTCTCACCCAGGCCAAACTGTTTTAAAGGATAAAAAGGATATGGCCACTTAACCCTGTCAAATGCCTTTTCCACATCTAAGGAGATCACCAATCCCTGTACTGATCGCTGTTGACATACTTGGACCATGTTAAGTAACCTTAACGGATATTATCCGTCGATCTGAGACCTTTTATGAACCTCGTGTGGTCCTCCTTAATGATGGAGGGCAGTACAGTTTCTAGAAGTAATGCCAGAGTCTTAGATAGGATTTTGAAGTCGACATTCAGGAGTGAAATGGGCCTATAGGAAGCACAGCTGAAAATGTGTTGCTGGTCAAAGCACAGCAGGCCAGGCAGCATCTCAGGAATAGAGAATTCGACATTTCGAGCATAAGCCCTTCATCAGGAATGAGAGAGAGTAGCCAAGCAGGCTAAGATAAAAGGTAGGAAGGAGGGACTTGGGGGAGGGGCGATGGAGGTGGGATAGGTGGAAGGAGGTCAAGGTGAGGGTGATAGGCCGGAGTGGGGTGGGGGCGGAGAGGTCAGGAAGAAGATTGCAGGTTAGGAGGGCGGTGCTGAGTTGATGGAACTGACTGAGACAAGGTGGGGGGAGGGGAAATGAGGAAACTGGAGAAATCTGAATTCATACCTTGTGGTTGGAGGGTTCCCAGGCGGAAGATGAGGCGCTCCTCCTCCAGCCGTCGTGTTGTTATGTTCTGCCGGTGGAGGAGTCCAAGGATCTGCATGTCCTCGGTGGAGTGGGAGGGAGAGTTAAAGTGTTGAGCCACGGGGTGGTTGGGTTGGTTGGTCCGGGTGTCCCTGAGGTGTTCTCTGAAGCGTTCCGCAAGTAAGCGGCCTGTCTCACCAATATAGAGGAGGCCACATCGGGTGCAGCGGATGCAATAGATGATGTGTGTGGAGGTGCAGGTGAACTTGTGGCGGATATGGAAGGAACTCAGCACCGCCCTCCTAACCTGCAATCTTCTTCCTGACCTCTCCGCCCCCACCCCACTCCGGCCTATCACCCTCACCTTGACCTCCTTCCACCTATCCCACCTCCATCGCCCCTCCCCCAAGTCCCTCCTCCCTATCTTTTATCTTAGCCTTGTTGAGACGGAAACCGAATGGTCTCGTCTCTACGTGTTCGTTGGAAGGAGAGATCAAACCGGCTAGAGTTTGGAGCAAAAACACCGTTTATTACAGAATCAAGACTGGCAAACTATACAATGAATTCAAAGGCATGCAATTCGTTGGAGAAGGCATTCTGTCTCTCCCTTCGGATCTGGTGCAGTTATACTTCGCGCTTCCTCGAGTTCCCAGTCAGGTTCCCCTTGTTCGGCTCTTTCATTGGTCGGTTCACCTGTCTGTGAAGGGATTAGTGTCTCTATTGGCTGCCCCGAGATACCTGTCCCACTCCTGCTGTGCCGAACAATGGGTAGACATCCTGGGTTCGGCAGTTTCCGATCTTGTAAATTAAAAGTTCATTGTTGGAAGGGTTTCCTCATTGCCATGCGTCTGGCTGTCTGGGCGCTCACAATAGTTCTCCATAGTTGAATATACAGATATTATCATTTAACACAGGACCCGAATGAGTTTGACGTCAGCGGAGGCATTAGCAAGTACTTTATCAATCAAGTGTGGTATCGGTGCGATTTACACTATCCGATAGTTACCGGTTTCCTTTATTAACGATGAGGGTGTAATAGGATGATCTGAAACTGACGGACATGTTCTAATCCCCCAGGAATGTGGCCCCAGGCAGGCAGTCCTGCAGTGGCTGGGTTTACTTTACATGGCTGTGTTTTAGCTGGTATCTGACAGTGTCTGCTTTAATAATGGTGCTCCCCTCCCTAGCCCCAATGTAGGTACCCCGATAGCAGATTCTCCCCAACATTCCCTCCCTTGGCCTCGAAAGAGGCCACACCCCCTTATCCCGTAAGGAACGCAATCCCACGAGGCGACCGGTGTCCGGTGTTGTATCGCCCAGACTCACCGGTTCTAGGGAGACAGTCATATGGGGATGAAGGGTGCCCTGAAAAACGCGCCGCTACACAATTAAGCAATAGCTAGTCAAAGCTAAACTAATAGTTGAAGTAATTGAGGCAGTGTCTGCAGGAATAACGAAAAGCACAGGATTAGACAAGCATTGCAATAAGTCATTCAGAGCTGGCGATATGTACGCGAGCGCGTTAGAATGAGTAAGCCATTCAGTAAACGCAAGTCTGTAGTCCAAAGAGCCGGCAAATGTAAATAGGCGTTGTAAGTTTGGAAAGGGAGTAGGAACAGCCTGGTACCAGCAGGTAGGTACCCGCTAGAGATGTGAAACCCAGTGTGAAACTGTACTGTGCCCCGGTGGTCCCGTAGATCAGTATGCTCCAGAGAGCAGCAGTGCTGTCCAACCGTCCGACACGGATGCAAGCAGGCAGAAATCTCATCAAATGGAGACGAACGGAGGCCACCCGTTCCGATGTCAATGCGCGACTGTGCCTGTCTTAGGTTGCCCCTCGTTTGAGGGATCTTACCCGTCATTGGCTAACCAGTCGTGCTGCATTGAGTAATAGATGGCGACATCCATTTCACCACCCCGAGGACAGGCATGGGCAGCTCAGTAGCATGGTCAGTGGCCTCCGAGGGTGGCTGAGGCCAGTCAGGAATATTAGACAGTCCGCAAGGGCCGCTTGCGAGAACAGGAGTGTTTCAATTGCCAAGGCACACAGTACATTTCACCCACCCGCTGTTATGGAAGGATCAATTCACATATCCCTAATTTAGACGGGCAAAATAAATAAGTGGGGGCTCTTTGGACAACCAGGCTGCATTTATCGTACATGAAGATGAAAAGTTAGTCATGAGTACAACAGGATCAGACGAATTCGAAAGAAAGTCATTGAGGGAGCTGACACGCACCGGTGAGATAGGATTTACCACGCCCGAACCGCGAGCTTATGCAAAGGCGGTACTATAGCAATGAAGAAAAGAATTGGGAGGTCCCCACTCGCCCGTCCTTATCGCAACCAGCCGTAACAAGAAACCCGGTATCATGGCTCACGAGCGGACGTCGCATTACAGCATGTATTGGATGTGTCCCTGTCCGTTTGTAGGAGGTCACACACAGGCTGTCGTGTTGTCGGAGTTGGTGGCAGCGGCGTCTCCTGGTGGAGCTCAACGTATGGGGGTCCGGTTGAAAAGTAATGATACCTCATCACCTTTAAATCAGTGAGATGGGGCTGTGGGAATGCAGTAAAAAGGAGTCCCCGCATCACCAGGGTGATATATGGCGGGGTCAGTCAGGAACTATGTGACTACTATGGGAAATAAAGTGTTGTGTTGTAAGGGGTCTTTGGGGTGGCATGTCTGGGAGACCGGAATGGACGGGAGGCAGTCCCCAAAGTCTCCAGTCAGTACTCCTGAACATGAGATCTGTGCTCATGTGGACTGTCAAATGCAAGCAGGAAGAGTGCACTCAACCAGCTGTGTAAGAGGAATGGAGGGAGCAGATATAAAGACAATGGTGAAAATAATGAAGGTAGTTTGAACCCCTTAACCTTTTTTATGAGTTGCGGACCTGTACGTGGCAGTATCCCACAAAAGGAGTCACATCAGAATAGAGAGAACTCTGTGTGAGGTAGAAGGAGTGGGTTCATGTAAGGGAAGGGTACAACTTTACACAAAGGTAGTCAGAGGGATTCGTGATCTCAAATCAGAGAAAAAAGGCTCCCCAGCACGGGCTGCCACAAAAAGGCAGTCGAGGCAGGGGTAGCCAGATTATACTGTAGGTGTTTTAATGTTCGTCGAATTACGAAGAGGCAGAGAAAAAATGTAAAAACGTAGTCATGACACTGGTCCAGTGTCGGTGAGGTAATTGCGGGGAGCAGTCACGCAAACGGTGTCAAGTCGCAATATTCTGACAAAGTTAAAATCAAGTGTGCGCATAGTGTGGAAGACAATTAGTAGGATAATCCGTGTCCATTTGAGCAGCAGCACCACACGGGGTAGATGAAAGTCGGGACACTGATATAAATGCAAGATAGTACGAGTGGCAGTTCTGACTCGGTAGGAATGTATACTAGCAGCTGCAGGCGCCTGTATGTTTTAAAACGCAATGTTTGAAGTGTAAAAACATTCGTCCAGGAGTTGTGTCGAAAAAATAGAGTAAGTCCCTCGAGAGGGAAGTGGGATTGGTAATATTGAGAAGGGAACTACAATAGACTGCATAGGGGAAGGCCTACGGTACGCCTTGATACTGCGCGGTAAGGGGCGCAAGCAATCTCGATTTGCACCCCGGGGAACTGCCAGTGCTCAGGGCGCACAACCAATTGGGTTGTCGTAGGACAATCGTTTGATGAGTGACCCATGGAGACCGTTTAGGATAAGGGTCATTAATGTGGAAATGATGAGGATCATTAATGTGGATATGATGAGGATCCCCATCAACTCTGTGGCAACAGGACAATAGAGCAGGTAAATTTCCACCGTGTGGTTAGGGAAGACACAGCGCAGGAGATCGCCCTAACCTCTCAGGGCGTGCAGCGTAAGCCTCAAGGCGGCTGGGACCCCCTCTTTGCAGGCAGGGCGGATTGTCGCCCCCAGACATTTGGTTAGGATATTGGAGCGGACCGCGACTGTAACTCAGAATATGGGTAACCTCAGAAAAAGGCGCCTACGCAAGGGATAAAGACAAATTTAGACGAAAAGGGAGTTGAATCACCAACTAAAAAGGGCACAATCCTACTTGGACGGCTATTCGCCTGCTCACAGCGGAGTCCATGATTAACAAGGTGGATCTCCCAAGAGAAAGCCCAATGAAGAGTTTAGACAGCAGAATAAAGTACAAGAAGAGCAAAGATATCAGTGAAATGGACCCATGTCGGGCCATGTCAAGGTGGGGCTGCATGTTCCCATCTCAGTCTGCATCTCCCCGCGAGGTCCTGTCTCATCGAGTGATTTTAGGGATATATTAGGTTGTGCTGACCTGGAGCAATGGGAGAAGTGGTGCGTGCGGTGGCCTATGTGTTTCCAGCCAGCTCAGTATAAGATATGATGATGATGATTATGGAGAGGGGGACAATGTAAAACTCTGGGCAATTAGGAGATTTGCGGTGGGACGAAATTGGACTGTTTGCCTGAGGGGACTTGTCCCTCCAAACGAGATACAAAACGAGAGGTGCAAGTATAATCCTTGTGAATGCAAGAATCTGTGTGTGTGTGTAGGGCCGTGTGGCATAGACAAAAGAGAATGCGCAGGTGCTGCGGGCATATCGGACTTCATCCCTGTGTAAAGGAGAGGGAGAGGGAGAGAATCATAAAAGGATGGTCAGACAGGTCAGGACAGAAATTGTCTGAGTAGCACTTTCCTCCGTTTGACACTTGAGGATTTGATCAGTTTGAGGGAAGTAACAGCCTTTAAAAGATACCCCGGGAAAAGGATCATAAAGGAACCTGGTGACCCTGCCGTTCTCAGTGCGTACCTGTGCGTCGCAAAAGATATGAACAGATGAATTGGCGAGGAGCACTCGCAGCTGAGGAGACTGAAGGATTTGGGCAGGAGCTGAGTATTGATCCCTGTGGGAGGCGATTGTATGTATGATCCCTTCAAGCAAAAGGCGACGGCAAAGTGCTGCCGATACTGTAGGTGCGGTGGAGGGCAAAAGAGAGCGTTGGCCAGGAGTGTAACAGAGAAAAATGAAAGGCAGGCGTGAGCGCCCACAGTGCAACAGAGGGGTCGGGAACCTTTAAGTTTGCAGTGGCGGTGGCCCCATTTATTATTTGGAGATGACGTGACGAATCCTGGTAGCAAACCTCAGGGAGCATGAGAGTGGGGAAAGTCCTGGTAGCAAAACCTCAGGAAGCATAAGACTTTTGGAAAGAAGATGGGGCGCAGAGCACGGCAGTGGAAGTGTAGTGAGTGAAATGCCCTAATGGAGAGATGAGGCCAGAAGATGAGTTACTGTGTCTTGGTAGAAAACCTCAGGGAGCTTAAAACCTTAAAAGAGATGGAGCGTAAGGATCCGCGGATCTTCTATTCAGCAAGACCCAGTTGAATTCATGCAAGCTGAATGAAAGACAGAACTAAGACGACCTCAGATCCGGCGGTGAACATAAAGTGTGTGGGTTTGGGAGAAAACGATGAAGAGGCGTGACTATGAGCGACCATAATGCTTTAGCGAATGAAAAAATCTGTGGACTTGGGAGAAAAGATAAAAATGGGTCCGTGAGAGGGGGCAGAAAAAATGTGGAGGGCATAGACGGAAGAAGGAGTAGGTGGGCCCCCCCTCGTTCTTGGCACTTTGTGAACACGAGGGGAAAAGGGATGGCCTAAACACCCATGCCAGTGGACAAAAAGATGAGTGAGCGGCCGCGAGGAAGAGAGATGGGCCAAGCACCCTGCTGGGTGCTGAGTAGCACGTCCTAGCTGGAGGCCTGAGGCCTGTGACCAGCGGGGGAAAAGGAGAGAGACAAAATCAGTGGGCTGGGGGATATTCGGGCAGTGGGACGGCCAAACACTGGACATACAAAACGTTGTAAATGAAAACGCACAATATGGCGATACGGCAATGCGCATGTTGTCGGTCGGGACGTTAGAGTTAGAAAGGTACAACCTGTCAGAGAAGATGTGGTTAGAGGCATGATTCATATCGACATCCCAGTAACTAAAGAGGACCTGTTCATCGAGTAATCCGATGAAGTAGGGCAACGACGCTTGAGAGACCCATCGGTGTAGTGGTGGCGCGGTAGTTGAGCTAAAAGGGGTGGCGGAACGTCCGCAGGCGAGCAGCTCCTTCTAGACTGTGCGATCCTGCCAAGAGTGAGCATTCGCGCCAAAAGCGAACGGGCGCCGCCCCAACTGAGCGTTCGCGCCAAAAGTCAGCTGGCCCCGCCCAACCTGAGTCTTCGCGCCAAAAGCAAGAAAGCCCGCCAAGAACTAAGGTGACCCGCCCAGAGAAAGGTGACCCGCCAAAACTAGGGTGAGCACGGGACACCCCGGGATTTACCGTCTTAGGATTCCACAACCGTAGTGTTATTAAAGTAAAGGCTCAACCATCCCTTCCTGCGCCCCCTCCCTACATTCAGGTATTCCTTTCCAAGTATAAGAGTAATTAAAAGTGATAGTGGGGGGACCAGCGGCATTTAATCCTAAAAATCAAGACGAGACTATGAAGAAAAATCCCAGACCGTTAAGTTATCAATCCCAAACCGCTCAGTGTAGGGAACAATACTCACGTACCCCGACAGCAGTAAAACTGCTTTCGGCTGCTGGGCGGCTTCCCACGGTCCCTGTCCGTCACTCAGGCTGTCGGTGCCGGTCCACTGTACACCGAGACCTGGGATGAAACATTTGTTGCGACACCTCCATTCGCCACGTGTGTTAAAATCACTGCACTCACTCACTCACTCCCTCTCACACTGGGCCGGCCCCACACTGGTTTTCATCCACATACATGCCAATCCACGCATACTGTCGGTGTGTCGTACTCTCGTCTCAGCCTGTCGCAGTCCCCTGTCCCCAGTTGTAGTGACATGTTTGGCAGGGGCGTCCAAAATGACTGGGGCTGTGGTGGAGGTACAGTGGCCCCCTTGCCACTGTGGGATGAATGTGATTAACAGTTTCGTTTTCCACCCTGGGGATTTTCCGGCGGTCGGTGGTGCCCAATCAGTAGGGGGTTTCCCTAGGGCTATTGTTTGCCGCACTGAATAGTGCGGCGAGAGTAGGGGACCGTTTAAAATTTTGGTCATTAGCGCCGTATCTGTGAAGGTCTGTTTTAGTCTCGTCAATATCAGGTCTTTTTGGGCGGGCGCTTGGTTAAACACTTGATCCAGTGCTGTCTTGTGCACTGTTACACTGTCCAGTAATAGTTGGGCATGCCAAGTTACGTCTGTGCCGACCGTGAGGTGCCACCAGGGCACTCCGGGGCGTAATGGTCGAAATTGGGTCATTTTCGGTGGTCCAAAGTTCAAGTCCCCCATGACGGATCTCACCTGGTGGGTACCGCTTTAAAACCAGTGCGTTTTTCAAAAGCCTGACCTTCGCGTGGCAGATTTCTGCTCTTAACAACCGGTCTAAGGCAAACGCCTGTGCAGGTAAACCCTATCCAGGAGATGAGATCCGCCCTCTGTCCCCTTAGGATGCTAGCAGCGAGTGTGTCTATCGATAGTTGTCGGAGTTAAAGTGCTTAATAAAAAGAGAAAGGATCCAATCAGTCAAGTGCGGTCAGCGCTGTCTTAATTAATTTCACTAAGCGTCCAGGCTCCGTAAGCCACGCTTTTACCCTAACTCAGAAAGCTGCGTCCAGGATCCGAAATCCACGCATAAACTTTACTGAAAAACCCGCGTCCAGGATCCGAAATCCACGCGTAAAACTCAAACTCAAAAACATGCGTCCAGGATCCGAAATCCACGCATTAACTTAACTCAAAAACCGCGTCCAGGATCCGAAATCCACGCGTAAAACTCAAAACTCAAAAACATGCGTCCAGGATCCGAAATCCACGCATTAACTTAACTCAAAAACCGCGTCCAGGATCCGAAATCCACGCGTAAAACTCAAACTCAAAAACATGCGTCCAGGATCCGAAATCCACGCATTAACTTAACTCAAAAACCGCGTCCAGGATCCGAAATCCACGCGTAAAACTCAAACTCAAAAAGCTGCGTCCAGGATCCGAAATCCACGCAGTAACTCGACTCAAAAAGCGCGCATTAATTTAAGGCTAGCCATGGATCAATTAGTCACTTCAGTACCGCGATAACAGGCAGGTATTAGTGAAGAAGTGAGAAAATAGCTTACCAGTATGGATTCTGCAACGTTGCTGCCAAACTGATTTAAAAGTACTGTTTGTGTTGGTGAGGATCAGGGAGCAGACAAAGACTGACTAACTGAAAAAAATTTTACCTACTGGAAGCCTTTGCTTTAACTGGCGCTTCCTCACCTTTTAAAGGTTCGGCCGAAAGTTTGTCTGCCCTCCAGTCCGCCAACGTGGCCAACTTGCGGTCGTCTCTTACCCTTCCCACGTTCAGGCTCACCATCTGTTGAGACGGAAACCGAATGGTCTCGTCTCTACGTGTTCGTTGGAAGGAGAGATCAAACCGGCTAGAGTTTGGAGCAAAAACACCGTTTATTACAGAATCAAGACTGGCAAACTATACAACGAATTCAAAGGCATGCAATTCGTTGGAGAAGGCGTTCTGTCTCTCCCTTCGGATCTGGTGCAGTTATACTTCGCGCTTCCTCGAGTTCCCAGTCAGGTTCCCCTTGTTCGGCTCTTTCATTGGTCGGTTCACCTGTCTGTGAAGGGATTAGTGTCTCTATTGGCTGCCCCGAGATACCTGTCCCACTCCTGCTGTGCCGAACAATGGGTAGACATCCTGGGTTCGGCAGTTTCCGATCTTGTAAATTAAAAGTTCATTGTTGGAAGGGTTTCCTCATTGCCATGCGTCTGGCTGTCTGGGCGCTCACAATAGTTCTCCATAGTTGAATATACAGATATTATCATTTAACACAGGACCCGAATGAGTTTGACGTCAGCGGAGGCATTAGCAAGTACTTTATCAATCAAGTGTGGTATCGGTGCGATTTACACTATCCGATAGTTACCGGTTTCCTTTATTAACGATGAGGGTGTAATAGGATGATCTGAAACTGACGGACATGTTCTAATCCCCCAGGAATGTGGCCCCAGGCAGACAGTCCTGCAGTGGCTGGGTTTACTTTACATGGCTGTGTTTTAGCTGGTATCTGACAGTGTCTGCTTTAATAATGGTACTCCCCTCCCTAGCCCCAATGTAGGTACCCCGATAGCAGATTCTCCCCAACAGCCTGCTTGGCTACTCTCTCTCATTCCTGATGAAGGGCTTATGCTCGAAACGTCGAATTCTCTATTCCTGAGATGCTGCTTGGCCTGCTGTGCTTTGACCAGCAACACATTTTCAGCTGTGATCTCCAGCATCTGCAGACCTCACTTTTTACTGTAGGAAGCACAGTCCTCCAGGGCCTTCCCTTTTTAAGGATGAGAGGGATGTTTGCCTCTCTGAGAGATGATGGGAGGAGGCCACGACTCTGTGAGTCATTAAACATACTAAGCATTGGCCCTGACGACATACTTATAAATTACAGAACTCACTGGGGAGTCCGTCAGTCCCTGGCGCCTTTCCATTCTGGAGCTGCCTCACAGACTCCTGCACCTCTTAATCTGACAATGGGGCATTGAGGAGAGATTCTTGTTCAGGGGTCACTCCAGGAAAGTCCAAATTCTTAAAAAAGAACTCCATCCTAACCTGCCCACTCACAGCTTTCAGATTAGTATAGTTCAAGCAAAATTTCTGAAATCTTGCATTTATTTTTGATGAGATTAGATCACCTACAATTAGGAAACAAGACTTTCGGCCCAACAAGTCCACACTGACCCTCCAAAGAGTAACCCACCCAGACCCATTCCCCTATCCTAAATTTACCCCTGACTATGGGCAATTCACCTAACCTGCACATCTTTGGATTGTGGGAGGAAACCCACGCAGACACAGGGAGAATGTGCAAACTCCACACAGTCAGTCACCCGAGGCAGGTATTGAACCCAGGTTCCTTGTGCTGTGAGGTAGCAGTGCTAACCACTGAGCCACCGTGCTGCCCCTTTTAATCCTTTAAGAATCTTAGGTTAAATTTCCAGTGTCCTCTCTGATCGAGGTGATGGCCTGAGGGAAACGCTAGGTACTTGCCCAGATTATCCCCATGCTCAAACAACCTTTGACTTGCAAATGTAAGCTCTTTCTTGGCTGTCTGTATGAGCATGGAGTTCAGTGTAGATCAAAGCACCGTGATCCTCTGCAGTTTAGCCTGCGAGAAAATGTCAAAATATGCCTTTTCAGCTACTTTCAGACCCGTCTCGAGCAAGCATTGCTGCTCACCCGTCTGCCACTTCTTACTGGCTGGATAGGAAATAACGTCCCCCCCCCCCTCAGCATAGGCTTTAGCTGTTTCTCAGAGAATGGATGGGCTACTGGCGGAACCTGAATCTAAAATAGATCTAATAAAGCCCTGAACTCAGTAGAAAAGAATTCAATGAGCTTGCTATCCTTGAGGATGAAGAGATCCAGTTGCCTACCCGAGCCTACCACACTTTCCTTACTCTTAACCATTAAATACAGTGAGGTGTGATATGAAACAGTGATATTGCACCACTGAGCCCAGATGTGCTGTGGGGGTCAGAAAATGATCAATCTTGGTATGGCATTTATGTGGGTTCGAAAGAACGTTAAGTCCCTGCCAGTAGGGTGAAGGTGCCTCCAAACATCTACCAACCCCAATTACCCACACAAATCCCTTAATTGTTTAGATCACGAAGAAGACATCAGCTGGCCTTTGGACAATCTGTCCACCGTAGGGTCTATGAGACAATTGAAATCCCCTCCTATGATAATATGTTGAGATGCAAGGTTAACCAATCCAGAAAGTGCATCTATCAAGATCTTAAGGGGTGGGCCGGGTGACAGTAAACATTTAAGATTCTTTTCCATGTATCAAAGCTTTAAGGATTACAAATCTCCAGTGTGTGTCTTTAATACACTGTAATAACTTAAATAGGAAATTCTTTCTGACTAAAGTGACCACCCCTCTGCTCCTTGTATTGAAAGATGAAAAATAAACCCAGTCATACACATTCTGTTGCAGCTTCAAATGATCTGCATCATTCAGGTGGGTAATAAGGCAACATCCACCCTCTCCCTTTTAAGGCTGGAAAGTACCTTCTTCCTCTTGACAGGTGAATGACTCCCCTTAATATTCCAGGTACACCACTTAAACCCATCCTTTGTCATAACCTTCTATAGCACCATGTAGACTCCAGAGAGGAAGAAGGCGAACTACAGATCACTGAGTTTTAATGCAAAAGAATCCACAAAACCCAAAGACTACACAGACGAAAATAACCACAGCCAACAAATCTACAAAAATTACAAAAACTATATATACAACAAAAGCTGAAAAACAAAAAATTGCCAAAGGCACTGATTAGAGGAATTTACCCCCCTGTTCAAAAAGGTACCTACTCATCCCACAACACTATAACCATCCCAACCACCCTCTCAACTGCTACCAGCTAAGCTTGTGCCACATACACCAGCAACCCAATAAGAAAAAAACCCACCAAGGACAAGGTTAGTACTATAGACAAGGAAACTAAAAATAAATATATCGCCCATCCCTTAACATAACTTAAAGATTAAAGATAAATACTCTATTCATTCTGGACATCATTTAATGCAGCTTATTACCAGAAAGGAGACTCCACTAAGTCCTATTCAGAGAAGAACAAACCCGAAGTGCTCTGTCCTCTCCAACTATTCAGCCATTCGACTTAAGTTAACATGTTCACAAAGTTCCTCGCTTCCTCTGGCAAGTCGGACAAATGTATGGATCCATTAAGATTAATTCGAAGCACTGCTGGATATCTTAAAGAATACTGGATCCCAAACTCTCTCAATCTCCTCTAGATACCATTGTAGGACATCCTTTCTGGATTACTGCCACCGAGACGTCTTGAAAAAACACTACCCTGGAGCCACCACATACCAACATCCTCGAATCCCTCCCCTGGGCTCTGAAGGCTTCCATGACCCTCTGCTTGTCTATATAATGATGGAACCTTATATGTTTTAATGATGGTGTGGGTGGCATTCGTGCCATGATCCAGTGGGCTCTCTCAATTGTTGTTCTTCTTTTCTCAGCCTCCAAACCAAGGAACTCCAGGAACCACTTCATGAAGAACTCCACCGACCTCTCACCTCCCGTAATCTCCAGTATGCCAACAATGCGCAGGTTCTTTCTTCTTTCAAGATCAGAAACCCAACAGACCTCAGACCTGTGTTTCCAGCGTTTCAATCGGCTCTTGGAGGAGTCAGTCTCTGCCACTACCCCTGTAGCCCGGTGATCAAGCTCATTGGTCCTTTTTCCCAGGTCTTGCAGCAAAACAGATACAGGAGCCAGCTTCTCTTCGATTGTTCCCTTGATCTACCTCCCCAGGACCTTGCGAGATTTGGCCAGCTCCTCAACCAGGGTCTGGTGAGTAAGCAAGCCCACTACTTCAGTAGGCTGGGCTGTGGCCCCAGTCCTGGGCAAGCTTCCTCCATTTTTTGGCATTCTCCAGCTGCAAGGATAAAGGTAAGTCATTTTTTTTCAGGTTTTCAGCTCCTTTACTGTGTTTTTACTCACAATAAAGTGAATGTGACAGTTTTAAGCTCTGTCGGGTTGGTGTTGTGGCACAGAGCCCGCAAACATGATCCTAACACAATGCCGCCATCTTGGATTCCCCGAGTGGGTTCGTTTTGGTTATATGTTTTACTGAGATCTGTCTCTTGATTAAAATTTGAAAATGTAAAATTTAGATACTAAGTTAGCCTGAAGCAGTGTTTTTAGAGCAGTATGTCTGTGCTATTTTCTTGTTCTGTAGATTATTAAAGTGCAAAGAAGGCCTTTAGTAGACTGGTGTGCTCTTACTGTCAGATGTGGGAGACTAGGGAGAACTTCCAAGTGACTGATGATTATGTCTGGAGCAAGTGTGTTTGGTTGTGAATCCTATCAGATTGCCTCCAACCAATCCATGCAATGAGGAGTTTACAGGGGCTGGCGGTGTGATGCATATCAGTTAGAGAAAGAGAGAAAAAGCGCGCAGATACAGTCATGTAGATGGATTACCACGAGGAAAGGTAGCAGAGGAAGGCAGATAGTGTAGGAATCTCCTGTGGTTTCCCCCATCTTAAATAAATAGCTGTTTTAGAAAATATAGGGGGTGATGGCATTTCAGGGGAATGTAGCATTAACAGCCAAGTTTCTGGTATCAAGGATGGCTCGAATGAAAGGAGGGTTACGTCAGGTTCCAGGCAGTCAATTGTAATAGTGAATTCTTCGAGTCAGAGGCACGAACAGGTATTTCTGTCGCCGGCAGCAAGAAATCAGAATGGTGTGTTGCTTCCCTGGTGCCAGGGTCAAGGATATTTTGGAGGTAGTGCAGAACATTGTCAAATGGGACTAGCAGGAGGTTGTCGTACACATTCGAACTAACTACATAGGAAGGAAAAAGGATAAGATTCTGAAGGGAGAAAATAGGAAGTTAGGCAGGAATTTAAAAAGGAAGTCCTCATGGATTCCAATGATTTTTGGATCATTGGAACCTCTTCTGTGGTAGAAGTGACCTGTACAGGAAGGACGGATTGCACCTGAATTAGAAGGGGACTAACATACTGGCAGGGAGATTTGCTAGAGCTGCTCAGGAAGATTTAAACGAGTGTGTTTGTGTGTGTGTGTGGTAGGGATGGGGGTGGGGTCTAGCCTGGACCCAGGGAGATAGTGGGGAAACTGACTGATTAGTTTCAGACTGATACAGTTGGGAAAAGGAGCGAGTCAAACAGTCAGGGCAGCAGAGAACGAGGTAGGACTGATAAATTACACTACATTTATTTCAATGCAAGAGGCCTAACAAGGAAGGCAGATGAACTCAGGGCATCATGGAACATGGGATGGGATATCATAGCAATTACAGAGACGTGACTTAGGGATGTACAGGACTGGCAGCTTAATGTTCCAGGATACAAATGCAACAGGAAGGATAGAGAGGGAAGGCAAAAGAGGAGGAGGGGTGGAGGTTTTGAGAAGAAATAACATTACGGCTGTACTTGGGGAGGATATTCCTGGGAATATGTCCAGGAAAATTGTTTGGTGAAACTGAGAAATAAGAAAGGGATGATCACCTTACTGAAATTGTATTATGGACCCCCAAACGTTAGCAGATAATTGAAAAAACTAATTTGTAAGGAGATTTCAGTTTAGAACAATAGGGTGGTTACAGTAGGGGATTTTAACTTTCCAAACATAGACTGGGACTGCCATAGTGTTAAGGGTATAGATGGAGAGGAATTTGTTAAGTGTGTACAAGAAAATTTTCTGATTTAGTATGTGGGTGTCCCTAGTAGAGAAGGTGCAAAACTTGACCTACTCTTGGCAAATAAGGCAAAGCAGGTGACTGAGGTGTCAGTGGAAGAGCACTTCGGGTCCAGTGACCATAAATCTATCAGTTTTAAAGTACTGATGGAAAAGGATAGACCAGATCTAAAAGAAACATTTCTAGATTGGAGGAAGGCCAGTTTTAATAGTAAGAACTTTCAAAAGTGGATTGACGGTGGATGTTTGCAGGTAAACGGACAGCTGTAAAATGGGAAGCCTTCAAAAATGAGATAACGAGAATCCAGAGACAGTATGTTCTTGTTAGGGTCAAGGGCAAGGCAGGTAGGTGTAGCAAATGCTGGATGACTAGAGAAATTGAGGTTTTTAGGAAAAGGAAGGAAGCATATGTCAGGTATAGACATTAATGAATCCTTAGAAGAGTATACTTAAGAGAGAAATCAGGAGGGCAAAAAAGACAAATAGCTCGGCCAAATAGGGTTAAGGAGAATCCACAAGGATTTCATAAATACACTCAGGACTAAAAGGGAAACTAGGGAGAGGATAGGGCTCCTCAAAGATCAGCAAAGCAGCCTTTGTGTGGAGCTGCAGGAGATGTTCTGCATCAGTGTTGACTGTGGAGAAGGACATGGAGATCAGAATGTGGGGAAATAGATGGTGACATCTTGAAAAATGTCCATATTACAGAGGAGGAGGTGCTGGATGTTTTAAAATGCACAAGATGTGTCCTCAGGACCTGATCAGGTATACCCCAGAACTCTGTGGGAAACTGGGGAAGTGTTTGCTGGGCCCCTTCCTGAGATACTTGTATAATCGATAATCACAGGTGAGGTGCCGGAAGACAGGAGGTTGGCTAATGTGGTGCCACTAATTAAGAAAGGTGGTAAGGACAAGTCAGGGAGCAATAGAGCAGTGAGCCTGATATCAGTGGTGGGCAAGTTGTTGGAGGGAATCCTGAGGGACAGGACCTAAATGTATTTGGAAAGGCAAGAACTGATTAGGGATAGTCAACATGGCTTTGTGCATGGGAAGTCATCTCTCACAAACTTGATTGAGTTTTTTGAAGAAATATTGAAGAGGATTGATGAGGGCAGAGTGGTGGATATGGACTTCAGTAAGGCGTTCAACAAGGTTCCTCATGACGGACTGGTTAGTAAGGTTAGATCACATGGAAAATGGGGAGAACTAGCCATATGGATACAGAACTGGCTCAAAGGTAGAAGACAGAGGGTGGTGGTGGAGGGTTGCTTTTCAGACTGGAGGCCTGTGACCAGTAGAGTGTCGCAAGGATTAGTGCTGGGTCCACTGCTTTTCATCATTTATATAAATGATTTGGATGTGAACATAAGAGATATAGTTAGTAAATTTGCAGATGACACCAAAATTGGAGGTGTAGTGGACAATGAAGGTGACCTTAGAGTACAATGGGATCTTGATCAGATGGGCTCATGGGCTGAGGAGTCACAGATGGAACTTAATTTAGATAAATGTGAGGGGCGGCATTTTGGAAAGGCAAATCAGGGCAGGACTTCTACACTTAATGGTAAGGTCCTGAGCAGTGTTGCTGAACAAAGAGACCTTGGAGTGCAGGTTCATAGCTCCTTGAAAGTGGAGTCGCCGGTAGATAGGTTGGTGAAGAAGGCGTTTGGTATGCTTTCCTTTATTGGTCAGTGCATTGAGTACAGGAGTTGGGAGGTCATGTTGAAGCTGTACAGGGCATTGGTTAGGCCACTGTTGGAATATTGTGTGCAATTCTGGTCTTCCCTCCTATAGGTGGCTCAGTGGTTAGCGCCAGGGTCCCAGGTTCGATTTCAGCCTTGGGTGTCTGGTTGTGTGGAGTTTGCACATTCTCCCTGTGTCTGTGTGGGTTTCCTCCAGGTGCTCTGGTTTCCTCCCACATTCCAAAGATGTGCAGGTCAGGTGAATTGGCCATGCTAAATTGCCCATAGTGTTAGGTGAAGGGGTAAATGTAAGGGAATGGATCTGGGTGGGTTGCTCTTTGGAGGGTCGGTGTGGACTTGTTGAGCTGAAGGCCCTGTTTCCACACTGTAGGGAATCTAATCTAATCAGGAGGGTTGTTGTGAAACTTGAAAGGATTCAGAAAGGATTTACAAGGATGCTGCCAGAGTTGGAGGATTTGTGCCATAGGGAGAAGCTGAATAGGCTGGGGCTGATTTCCCTGGAGCGTCAGAGACTGAGGGGGTGACCTTATAGAGCTTTATACAAATCCTGAGGGGCATGGATAGGGTAAATAGACAAGATTTTTTTCCCTGAGGTGGAAGAGTCCAGAACTAGAGGGAATAGGCTTAGGGTGAGAGTGGAAAGATTTAAGAGACCTGAGGGGCAACGTTTTCATGCAGGGGGTGGTACGTGTATGGAATGAGCTGCCAGAGGAAGTGGTATAATTGCAACATTTAAAATGCATCTGGATGGGTTTATGAATAGGAAGGGTTTAGAGGGATATGGGTCATTTACTGGCAAAGTGGACTAGATTAATTTAGTATATCTGGTCAACATGGATGAGTTGGACCGAAGGGTCTGTTTCTGTGCTGCACACCTCTATGATTGTAAATTATGATGGAATTATGGAGTGTGTACAAAGACACTTATGAGCCTTAGCCTGATTATAATTGTATAGGGGGCCCAGGGCAGAGTGAACCTGTTTGACATGTACTGTTAAAATAAGGAATGGAACTATCAGACCAGGATGTGAAATTCGAGGACATTGAGATGTGAAGTGAGTAAGAGAGTCATTTTTCTTTCCAAAGGGATTCCCTGCAAGAGTCGGAAATATAGGGTCAAAGTTCAAGGAAATATAAGCAGAAACATTGTGACAGAGGCATTAATCACGCTGTGTAAACCTGTACACAGGGGACAGAGTATCAAGGTTGAAAGACAAGATCCTAACTGTTACTGTCTTGTGGGGCTTTTGATTATTTTCTGAACCAAGTGACTATCATTGAAGGCAGATAAGTTAGGGAAACAAATTAAAACATGGGGTAATGATGTCATTGAGATGTCGTTGAGAGAAGGGTAGATTGGCCAACTCAATATTCTGAGATAGTGTCTTCAGGAGAGACAGGGAAGGAGGAAAAATAGGGGGCGATGTCATAATTTTGATGAGGGAATCTATCACAACAAGAGAGAGGGATGCTATCTTTGAAGGCTCCTCAAATGAAGCCATATGGGTTAGAATTTAAAAAACACAAAGGAACAATCACATTACTGGGAGTGCACTGTAGGCGACCGAACAGAAGAGCTGATATTTAGACAAATTTCAGGGAAGTGTGAAAGAAATAGGGTTGTGAGAGCAGGGGATTTCAATTTCCCCAACAGTAACTGAGATAGTCACAGAATGAGAGGTTTAGTGGGGGTGGAACCAGGAGTAGTAATGCAAGCAGGACCAGTAATCAGACATTGCAACGTGAGGAAACAGGTCAGGCTGGAACACAACAAGGAGCAAGGAAAGCCTGTTGGATTAAGTTACACCTATTTCAATGCGAGAGGGGCGACAGGTTAGGCAATAAACTCAGGGCGTGAATAGGTACGTGGGGCTGGGATTTAAAGCCATTACAGAAACATGGCTAAGGGAGGGACAGGACTGACCGCTTAATGGGCTAGGGTACAAGTGCTTTAGACTGGACAGAGGTGGTGGAAGGAGGGGAGGGGGTGTTGCATTTTTGATTAAGGCGAGTATCCCAGCAGTTACCAGAGATTAAATAATTGAATTAATCTCCAGTGAAGCTTTGTGGATGGAACTAAGAAACAAGAAGAGGATGGCGATATTATTAAGGTTGTACTATGGACCCCGAAATAATCAATGGAAATTAGAAGAACAAATGTGCAGGGAGACTTGCAGCAGCAATACTGTTGTCATTAGTAGGGGATTAATTTTCCCAACATGCACTGGGACTACCAGTGTTTTAAGGGCTTAGATGGGGTGGAATTTGTTAAATGTGTTCAGGAAAGTTTCCTCAAGGAGTATATAGAGAGTTCTACTTGGGAAGGGGCAAAACTTGACCTACTCTTGGGAAATATGGCAGGACAGGTGATGGAGGTAACAATGGAGGAGCAGATTGTGACCAATAATCACAGTTCTATTCATTTTAAAATAGTTCTGGAGAGGGACAACACTGGTCCACAGGTTCAAGTTCTAAATTGGGACAAGGCGAATTTTGATGGAATTAGACAGGAGCTTGCAAGGGTTGATTGGAGTAGTTTGTTTGCAGGCAAAGGGACGTCTGGCAAGTGGGAAGCCTTTAAAACTGAGCTAGCTAGAGTTCAAGGTCAGTATGTTCCTATGAGGGTGAAGGGTGAAGGGCGAAGGGCAAGGTTGGCAGGAATAGGGAACCCTGGATGACAAGTGATATTGATGATTTGGAGACACTGGTGTTGGACTGGAGTGTACAAAAGTTAAAAATCACACAGCCCCATGTTATAGTCCAACAGGTTTATTTGGAAACACTAGCTTTCGGAGCGCTGCTCCTTCATCAGGTGTTTGTGGAGAATAAGATTGTAAGAAGCAGAATTTATAGCAAAAGTTTACAGTGTGATGTAACTGAAATTATACATTGAAAAAGATCCTGTTTGTTTGTTAAGTCTTTTGTTAAGTCTTTTAGAATGTTGGTTTCAGTACTTTCATTTGTAAATCACAGAACTTTTTTAAAAGTTACATTCTCAAGTACACTTTAACAATTGGTGTCATGTCGGCCCAGATAAGGTATTGAAGGTGTGAGCTATCCTGTGTGAGGCTGTCTGTGCACAATGGTCAGGCTGATTCTAATCTAAAAAATGGATTTACAGAATCTTACTTGGATTCATATGGTTTTTGAGCAAAATAAAATGTAATTCTGCAAGTACAAATTCACGCCACAAACTTATACGTATATGTGTGCATGTGGGTGTGTGTATGGTGGGGGGTGTTATGAGTGTCTGTGAGAGGGTGTGTGTGTGTGTGTGAGTGTAATGGAGTTTAATTGTGTGTGTGTGTGTGTGTGTGTGTGTGTGTGTGTGTGTGTGTGTGTGTGTGTGTGTGTGTGTGTGTGTGTGTGGTGCAGTGGGGTCACCTGTAGTGTCACATGAACCCAAGGTCCCGGTTGAGGCCATCTCCATAGGTACCGAACTTGTTTCCTGTCCTGAAGTCCAAAGCCCGAAGACTATAACCTGGTATTGTGTGATTTTTAAAAAAGATATTGAGGCTTTGACCAGAAAATAGAAGGAGGCATGGCTCAGGAACAGGCAGCTGGATCAAGGAAACTCCTGGAGATACAAAGGGGATCCAAGAGTTTACTGAAGAAGGAAATCAGGAGGGTGAAAAGGGAGCATGAAATAACCTTGGCTGAGAATATTAGGGTGAATCCAAAGTGGTTTTTTAAGTATATTGAAGAAAAAAATAATAACTAGAGAGGGAATAGGACTCCTCAAAAACCAACGTGGACATGAATATGTGGAACAGCAGGAGCTGGGCGAGGTCCTCAATGAATATTTCTTCTCTGTGTTTACCGTGGAGAAAGACATGAAGACTTGGGAACTTGGGGACATTAGCTGTAATCCATATCACAGTGGAGGAGGTGTTAGATTTATTAGAATGTAAGAAGGTATACAAGTCTCCTGGTCCTGACCAGATATATCCAAGAACCCTGCAAGAGGCTAGGGAAGAAACTGCGGGGGCCCTGGCTGATATTTTTCCGTCATCGTTATCCACGAGTGAGGTTCTGGAAAACTGGAGGGTAGCGGATGTTGTGCTTTTATTCAAGAAGGGCTGTAAACAAAAACCGGGGAACTATAGACCAGTAAGCCTAACATCTGTGGTAGGTCATAGAGTCATAGAGATGTAAAGCATGGAAACAGACTCTTCAGTCCAACCCGTCCATGCCAACCAGATATCCCAACCCAATCTAGTCCCACCTGCCAGCACCCGACCCATATCCCTCCAAACCCTTCCTATTCATATACCCATCCAAATGCCTCTTAAATGTTGCAATTGTACCAGCCTCCACCACATCCTTTGGCAGCTCATTCCATACACGTATCACCCTCTCTGTGAAAAAGTTGCCCCTTAGGTCTCTTTTATCTCTTTCCCCTCTCACCCTAAATTCCAGCAATCTGGTTGACTCTTAACAGCCCTCTGGGCAATTAGAGATTTGCAATAAATGCCAGCTTAGCTGGAGACATCCACATCCCCAAGAGTGAATTAAAAACACTAGTGGGCGGCACGGTGGCACAGTGGTTAGCACTGCTGCCTCACAGTGTCAGAGACCCGGGTTCAATTCCCGCCTCAGGCGACTGACTGTGTGGAGTTTGCACGTTCTCCCCGTGTCTGTGTGGGTTTCCTCCGGGTGCTCCGGTTTCCTCCCTCAGTTCAAAGATGTGCGGGTCAGGTGGATTGGCCATGCTAAATTGCCCGTAATGTTAGGTAAGGGGTAAATGTAGGGGTATGGGTGGGTTGCACATCAGCGGGTCGGTGTGGACTTGTTGGGCCGAACGGCCTGTTTCCATACTGTAAGTAATCTACAAACACAAGAATGAGCCTGAAATCAAGGTTCTAAACTGGGGAAGGCTGCTTTTAATAAGATTTAGCTTTGATTTGACTGAGTGAACATACAGCAGATACTTTTAGGACAATGGGATGCATTCAAGAAGGAAATATTGAGAGTACAGGACCAAGGTGATCCACAAAAGAAAAAGGGCGGGATCATCAAATACTATCAACCCTGGATATCGAGAGATAGACAGGTTTGGACTAAGAGAGAAAGGGAGGGTTATGGCAGATACTCAGGGCTCAAAATGGCAGAAGCTCCTAGAGGAGTGTACAATGTGCAAAAAACTTAAGAGAAGATTATGAGTTCTGAAGGAGACATGGCAGGATATCAGCAGGTAAAATGAAGGAAAATCCTAAGTTGTTTTACAGGTAAACAGATAATGAGTAGGGCCCATTAGGACCACAGCAGTAATTTTATTAGATTACTTACAGTGTGGAAACAGGCCCTTCGGCCCAGCAAGTCCACACCGACCCGCAAAAGCGCAACCCACCCAGACCCATTCCCTTATATTTACCCCTGCACCTAACACTACGGGCCATTTAGCATAGTCAATTCATCTGACCTGCATATGTTTGGACTGAGAGGAAACCGGAGCACCCAGAGGAAACCCACGCAGACACAGGGAGAATGTGCAAACTCCACACAGTCAGTCGCCTGAAGCGGGAATTGAACCCAGGTCTCTGGTGCTTTGAGGCAGCAGTGCTAACCACTGTGCCACCATGCCACCCAATTTGTGCTTGGACCCTGATGATGTAGGTCAGGATCTAAATGAATACTTTGGATCAGTGTAGCCTAGTGAAAGGAATGATATGCATATTGAAATCAGGGAGAAGATCTGTCATACAATTAAAGAAGTTAGCAAAGACAAGGAGGAGCTTCTGAGTATCCAACAGACTTAAAAGTAGATAAATCTTCAGGGCCAGATGAAATGATTCCCAGTGTGTTGAATGAGGCAAGGGAGGAATAGCAGGAGCACTTGTAAAAATTGTTCAATTCCTCTCTGGCCATCAGGATAATGAGAGAGGACTGGAGCAGAGTCAATGTGGTACTGTCATTGAAGGAGGGAGTCTGGGAAAAATCAGGAAACTACAGGCCAGTCAGTCTAGCCATGGTGGTGGGGACACTTTTGGAAGTAATTATGAGGGACAAAATTAATCTGCATTTGGAGAGGGAGGGATTAATCAAGAACATTCAGCATGACTTTGTTCAGGGGAGGTCATGTCTGACCAACTTGATTGAATTTTTTGAAAAGATGACCAGGAGTATAGATGAGGACAATCTTTTTGATGTAGTCTACTTGGATTTCAGCAAAGCTTTTGACAAGGTCCTGCATTTGAGAGACTGGTAGCAAATATAAGAACTTATGGGATTTGTGGAAATTTTGCAAATTGGATTCATCATTAGCTGAATGCTATGAAGCAGACGATGATGGTTGTGGTGTGTTTTTCTGAATGGATGTTTGTGTCCAGTGGAGTCCCACAGGGATCAGTGTTGGGGTCTTTCTTATTTGTTATTTTTAAAAATGATTTAGACTTGAAATTAAATGGATTGTTCTCAGCTCGCGGATGTTAAAAAAAACTGATGGATGGTAAATAATGAGAAGGATAGCCTTAGATTACAGAAAGATATAGACAGGCTGGTCAGACAGGCAGATCGATGGAAAATTCAATCCAGATAAACATGAGGTGATGTACTTGGGCAGGACAAACAAGATGAGGGAATCCGTGATGAATGGTAGAACGGTGGGACGTACCGAGGATCAGAAGGGCAGGGTGTGCATATCTACTGGTCCCTTAAAGTGGTGAAGAATGCATACAGTATCCTTGCCTCTATTAACCGAGGCGTAGAATGTAAGAGCAGGGAAATTATGGTGGAACTGTATAAAATGTTGGTTAGGCCACAACTGGAACATTGTGTGTGGCTCTGGAATCCACAAATTTGCGAAGGATGTGATAGCACTGGAGGTCGGGGGGTGGACGGGGGAGTGGAGGGGGGATGGGGGGCTGGCAAGGGGATTTCCCAGGACGTTGCCTAGACTGGAAACCATACTGAAAAGCCCCACTAGCTGCCTGACAAAGGAGCAACTCTCTGAAAGCTGGTACTTCCAAATCACCCTGTTGGACTTTAACCTGGTTTGTGTGATTTTTAACTTTGTCCACCCAGTCCAAAACCAGCATCTCCTCATCAAGGCAAACAAGGCTATGGGACAAGTGCTGGAAAATGGGATTAGAATAGTTAAGTGGGCTGAATGGCCTTTTTCTGGGCTGTAGACCTGAATGACAGTCTCAGGAAGATATTTAAAAAGGCAAAATAATGGTAGAACCCTGGAGAGTGTTGCCACACAGAGAGACTGGGTGCAGGTGCCCAACTCCTTGAAAATGTACTCGCAGGTACACAAGATGGTGAGGAAGGTATTTGGTAATCTTCCCTTTATTGGTCATAACAGTGAGTATAGGAATTGGGTCATCATGTGGCGGCTGAACAGGACATTGATGAGGCTCTTTTTAGAATACTGCATACAATTCTGGTCACCCTACATAAGAAAGATATTGTGAAACTTGAAAGGGAGCAGAAAATATTAACCATTGACAAGGATGTTGCTGAGACTGGTGGGTGGGGGGCGGTGGGGGGGGTGGGGTGGGTTTGGTTGAATTCTAAGGAGAAATTAAATAGGTTGAGTTTTTTTCACTGCACGGTCAGAGGCTGAGGCGTAACATGGATTGCGTGAATAGCCAAGGTCTTTTGATCTTATAGAGTCATAGAGATATGCAGCACAGAAACAGACTCTTCAGTCCAACTCGTCCACACTGACCAGATATCGTAAATTAATCTGGTCCCATTTGCCAGCACTTAGCTCATATCCCTCTTAAACCCTTCCTATTCATATACCCATCCAGATGCCTATGGCATGCTGTAATTGTACCAGCCTCCGCCACCTTCTTTGGGGAAGTGGTGAAGGGTGGTACAATTACAACATTTAAAAGGCATCTGGATGGGTATATGAATAGCGAGGGTTTAGAGGGATATGAACATAATGCTGGCAAATGAGTTCAGATTGCTTGAGGATGTCTGGTTGGCGTGGATGAGTTGTATTGAAGGGTCTGTTTCCGTGCTGTATGATTCTATGACTGGGGTCAGATTTCTATAGAAGTCACGTTCCACCATCTGCCACGGTGTGATTTAAACCCATGGCTGCAGAACATTACCTGGGTCTCTGGATTAATAATCTGACAATTATACCATTAGGTCATCACCTCCCTTTAAATTACTAATTACATTCAGAAAAAAAATCTATGAATCAAAATGTGTTAGTCAGCAAACAGCTGCTACCAAGGAAATGTGATGAGGTCATCCAGCATTGCCCAAGATTGTTATTGTCAAGTGATTTTGTCATTCCCTTCAGTCACCAATAATAAAAGGCAGGCTGTTCTGGGGTTTCCTGTTAAACTGGCCTCCCATTGACTGGCTGCTGGAACAGGACTGAGTGTCTTTCTCTTCAGTATGAGCTGATTCATCTTGCTGTCTGCTAACGTACAGCAGAGGGATCTTCTAGTGAAGTAACATCTGAGCCAGTTACTCACACCTTTTACACATGCACAAACCTCAACCTGAACAACAGTGAAGTCAATGATGGATTAAGTTTTGTTAAGAGTAATTGAACAATGTTACTGTAAACACACACACACACACACACACACACACACACACACACACACACACACACACACACACACACACACACACACACACACACACACACACACACACACACACACACACACACACACCATACAGAGTTATCAGCAGATTCATTCATCCCAATCGGTACAACTTGTTACACAAACAGAACGTAAGAGAAAGGAGTTGACCATTTCACCTCTTGAGCCAACAGCCTATCAATCAGATGGTAGCTGAGCTGGCTGTGGTCTTAGTAAGGCACCTGACCTGATTTAAACAGTTGTCACTCCAACATTTCAGCTTGGAGTTCCAAGTCCATGTAGCTCACGAGTTAAAACCTTCTGCTTGGCCTTTCCCCTAAAAATACCCATCTCTCTTTTCTCTCTCTCTCTCTCTCTCTCTCTCTCTCTCTCTCTCTCTCTCTCTTTTCTCTCTCTCTCTCTCTCATTCTTGCAGTGATCAAAACATTTTCAAACAAAATTAGTTTACCCTTTCTACTTTCACCTGGTCAAGCTAACACATTGCCTTTAATGAAAGCTGAAATTGTCAGAGAAACTCAGCAGGTCTGGGAGCATGTGAGGTGAAAAGAGAGTTAACATTTTGAGCCCAGTGACCTCTCTTCAGAATGACAGCAGCTCAGAAATGGTGATCTTTAAGCTGATGACAGCGGTTGTGGGTGGTGTGTTGGAAAAGGAGTAAGTGGGACAGCATGGTTGCTCAGTGGTTAGCAATGTTGCCTCACAGCATCAGGGTCCCAGGTGTTGCTGCACAAAGAGACCTTGGAGTGCAGGTTCATAGCTCCTTGAAAGTGGAGTCGCAGGTAGATAGGATAGTGAAGAAGGCGTTTGGTATACTTCCCTTTATTGGTCAGAGTATTGAGTACAGGAGTTGGGAGGTCAAGTTGTGGTGTACAGGACATTGGTTAGGCCACTGTTGGAATATTGTGTGCAATTCCGGTCTCCTTCCTATTGGAAAGGTGTTGTGAAACTTGAAAGGGTTCAGAAAAGATTTGCAAGGATGTTGCCAGGGTCGGGAGAGGCCGAACAGGCTGGAGTTGTTTCCCCTGGAGTGTCAGAGGGGTGACCTTATAGAGTTTACAAAATTATGAGGGGCATGGATAGGGTAAATAGACAAAGTCTTTTCCCTGGGGTCAGGGAGTCCAGAACTAGAGGGCATAGGTTTAGAGTGAGAGGGGAAAGACATGAAAAAGACCTGAGGGACAACTTTTTCACACAGAGGGTGGTATGTGTATGGAATGAGCTGCCAGAGGATGTGGTGGAGGCTGGTACAATTGCAACATTTAAGAGGCATTTGGATGGGTCTCTGAATAGGAAGGGTTTGGAGGAATATGGGCCTCTAGTGCTGGCAGGTGGGACTAGATTGGTTTGGGATATCTTGTCAACATGGACGGGTTGGACCGAAGGATCTGTTTCCATGCAGTACATCTCTATGACGCTACTTGGGTATATGTGACTACAATAATTTAAATCCAATGAAATGAAATCAAAGATTGTTGATAGTAAGCCAGGGATGAATAGACGTTAGATCAGTGATAATGGGGTCAATGAGGAGTTGAAAATACATTGGTGGCACTGAAAGCAATCTATTCCATGTATTGGCTCAAAACTGCTCTCAAAATATTAACTCTGTTTCTCTCTCCACAGATACTGTCAGACCACTTGAGATTCTCCAGCAATTTCTGTTTTTATTTGTTCCAGATCTCCAGCATCCACAACTCTTTGTTTTATTAAAACACACATCATAGAGTCAATTAGATGTGCAGCACGGGAATGGTCCAACTTGTCGATATTGACCAGATGACATAAATAAATAAATAAATAACAGCTCCTTTTCCCTACTGTACCAGGCTCAGATTGATCTCTTTCCTCAATATTTCCCTGGGGTCCCCCATCTTATTAGTTCAAATCCTCCTGAGCAGCTCCAGCAAATCTCCCTGCCAGTATATTAGTCCCCTTTCAATTCAAGTGGAATTCTTTTATAAGTGACCTTTCTATACAGATCACTTCTACCCCAGAAGAGATTCATATGACCCAGAAATGTGAATCCTTCTCCCCTGCACCAGCTCCTCAGCCGTACATTTATCTGCTCCATCCTCCTATTCCTGCCCTCACTAGCTCATGGCACCGAGACTCATCCAGCTATAACTCCCCACAAGGACCTCCTTTTTAAATTCATCCCCAACTTCCTGTATTCTCTCCTCTGAATCTTATCCTTTTCTCTTTTTAGGTGGTTAGTTCCAATGTAAACAACAACCTTCCGCTGGTACCTCTTTCCTTTGAGAATATTCTGCACCCTCTCTGAGATATCTTTGATCTTGCCATGAGGGAGGCAATACACATTCTGATGTCTCGTTGTCAACTGTAGAAATGTCTGTGTCTCTGACTAAAGAGTTCCCCATCACAATCGATTGCTTGGAACCTGACATACCCTTCCTTTTATTAGAGCCAGTCTTGGACCAGAAAACTGGCTGTCAGTGCTACATTCCCCTGAGGGTCCATCACCCCTTAAATTTTCCAAAACAAACCTGTTTGAGATAGGAATAGCCTCTTGTACTACCTGCCTCTTGTACTACCTGCCTCTTGTACTACCTGCCTCCGTCTCCTGCCTTTCCTGGAGATAACCCATCTACCTGACTGTATCTTGGATTTATCTCGCTTCCTGCAACTGTCGTCTGTCACACCCCCTAGCTTCTGTAAACTTCTCAATGCCTCTTGCTGCTGCTCCAACTGATCCATGTGATCTGATAGGATTCGCAACCAAACACACTTGCTGCAGATATAATCATCAACAATGTGGAAATTCTCCCTTATCTCCCACATCCGACAGAAAAAACACATCACTCTACTATAGGCCATCTTTGCACTTTAACAATCTACAGACCCAGAAAATAGTACAGTCTTACGGCTCCAGGCTAACTTAGTACCTACGTTTTTCATTTTTAAAGTTTAATCAAGAGACATATCTCAATTAATCATAAATTCAAAAAGCAACTCACTCCACTCATTATTGTAAATTTATATTAAAAAAAGTAAGTTCACGCTTTAAGAAAACAATTAGCTTCTTCAGTGCTGTGAGCTTTTCCTCACAGGTTTCTCCAGGGTCATCTGTGAATTTTGCTGTTGTTAATTTTTCTTAGATGACTTTTTTTTCCTATCTGGGAGCAACGGGAGACAGAGTGGAAATGATGTTGAGACTAGGGGGGAAGGTAAGGAAGGTGAGTTTTCCCGCATTGAAAGGGACTTACCTCAGGACTTGGGCCTCCATTTGCCGAGGGGTGCGAGGGAGGAGCGATGGACTTCTGGGAAGTCATATATTTGTGTGATTGTGTTACCCAAAACACTACTCGGGTAGTGTCTCCCACCCATCCTCCTCCTCAAACCAAAAGAAAAGGACCTGTGCGCCAGATTGGTAAGGTAATGAGTTTTGTTTTAATTCCTTTTTTTTTAACAATCTCTTTGGGTACTTAGAATAATGGGAATGGAGGGTAGGGCAGTTGAATGTTCCTCCTGCAGAATGTGGGAGGAAAGGGTCACCACGAGTGTCCCTGCTGACTACATCTGCGGGAAGTGCACGTAACTCCAGCTGCTTGAAAGCTGCGTTAGGGAACTGGAGCTGGAGCTGCATGAACTTCGGATCATTCGGGAGGCAGAGGGGGTTATTGAGAGGAGTTACAGGGAGGTAGACACTCCTAAGGTACAAGAAAAAGGCAAATGGGTTATAGTCAGGGGACGGAAAGGGAACCGGCAGGCAGTGCGGGGATCCCCTGTGGCCATTCCCCTCAACAATAAGTATACCGTTTTGGATACTGTTGGGGGGAACGACTTACCAGGGGAAAGCAGTGGGGCATAGGACTCTGGCACAGAGTCTGTCCCTGCTGCTCAGAAGGAAAGGGGGAAGAGGAGCAGAGCAGTAGTCATTGGGGACTCCATAGTTAGGGGGACAGATAGGAGGTTCTGTGGGGATGAGAGAGACTCACGGTTGGTGTGTTGCCTCCCAGGTGCCAGAGTTCATGATGTCTCTGATCATGTTTTTGGGATCCTTAAGGGGGAGGGGGAGCAGCCCCAAGAAATTTGGTACTGGGTATTGAGCCCGGCCAGGTGTTAGACTTGGAAGTAGGTGAGCACTTTGGTGATAGCGATCACAATTCTGTTATGTTTACTTTCGTGATAGAAAGGGATAGGTGTATACCACTGGGCAAGAGTTATAGCTGGGGGAAAGGCGATTACAATGTGCAAGGCGATTATGCAAGATTTAGGAAGCATAGGATGGCGAAGGAAACTGCAGGGGATAGGCACATTGGAAATGTGGAACTTATTCAAGGAAAAGCTACTGTGTCCTAGATAAGTACGTACCTGTCAGGCAGGAAGGAAGCTGTAGAGTGCGGGAGCCGTGGTTTACGAAGGAAGTGGAATCTCTGGTCAAGAGGAAGAAGAAAGCTTATGTTAGGAGAGATGTGAAGGCTCAGTTAGGGCACTTGAGGGTTACAAGGTAACCAGGAAAGGCCTAAAGATAGAGCTCAGAAGAGCCAGGAGGAGACATGAGAAGTTGGATAGGATCAGGGTAAACCTTAAGGCTTTCCATCGGTATTTAAAGAATAAAAGAATGACGAGAGTAAGATTAGGGCCAATCAAGGATAGTAGTGGGAAGTTGTGTGTGGAGTCAGAGGAGAGAGAGGGGAAGCACTAAATGAATATTTTTCGACAGTATTCACTCTAGAAAACGACACTGTTGTCGAGAAGAATACTGAGATACAGGCTATTAGACTAGATGTGATTGAGGTTCACAAGGAGGAGGTATTAAAAATCCTGCAGAGTGTGAAAATAGATAAGTCCCCTGGGCCGGATGGGATTTATCCTAGGATCCACTGGGAAGCCTCTGGAGGAGATTGCCGAGCTTTTGGCATTGATCTTTAAATCATCATTGTCCACAGGAATAGAGCCAGAAGATGGAGGGTAGCAAATGTGGTTCCCCTGTTCAAGAAGGGGAGTAGAGACAATCCTGTTAATTATAGACCAGTGAGCCTTACTTCAGTTGTTGGTAAAATGTTGGAAAAGGTTATAAGAGATAGGATTTATAATCATCTAGAAAAGAATAATTTGATTAGGGATAGTCAGCATGGTTTTGTGAAGGGTAGGTCGTGCCTCACAAACCTTACTGAGTTCTTTGAGAAGGTGACCAAACAGGTAGATGAGAGTAAACCGGATGATGTGGTGTATATGGATTTCAGCAAGGCGTTCAATAAGGTTCCCCACAGTAAGCTATTGTACAAAATGCAGAGGAATGGGATTGTGGGAGATATAGCAGTTTGGATCAGTAATTGGCTTGCTGAAAGAAGACAGAGGGTGGTGGTTGATGGGAAATGTTCATCCTGGAGTCCAGTTACCTGTGGTGTACCGCAAGGGTCAATGTTGGGTCCACTGCTGTTCTGCATTTTTATAAATGCCCTGGATGAGGGCATAGAAGGGTGGGTTAGTAAATTTGCAGACGACACTAAGGTTGGTGGAGTTGTAGATATTGACAAAGGATGTTGTAGGTTACAGAGAGACATAGATAAGCTGCAGAGCTGGGCTGAGAGGTGGCAAATGGAGTTTGATGCGGACAAGTGTGAGGTGACTCACTTTGGTCGGAGTAACTGGAATGCAAAGTACTGACCAAGTAAGATTCTTGGTAGCGTAGATGAGCAGAGATCTCGGTGTCCAGGTACACAGATCCTTGAAAGTTGCCACCCAGGTTGACAGGGTTGTTAAGAAGGCATACACTGTTTTAGCTTTTATTAATAGAGGGATCAAGTTCCGGAACCATGAGGTTATGCTACAGCTGTACAAAACTCTGGTGCGGCCGCACTTGGAGTATTGTGTACAGTTCTGGTCACCGCATTATAAGAAGGATGTGGAAGATTTGGAAAGGGTGCAGAGGAGATTTACTGGGATGTTGCCTGGTATGGAGGGGAGGTCTTATGAGGAAAGGCTGAGGGACTTGAAGCTGTATTCGTTAGAGAGAAGAAGGTTGAGAGGTGACTTAATAGAGACATATAAGATAATCAGAGGATTAGATAGGGTGGACAGGGAGAGCCTTTTTCCAAGTATGGTGACGGCGAGCACAAGGGGGCATAGCTTTAAATTGAGGGCTGATAGATATAGGACAGATGTCAGAGGTAGTTTCTTTACTCAGAGAGTAGTAAGAATATGGAATGCTTTGCCTGCAACGGTAGTAGATTCACCAAGTTTAAGTGCATTTAAGTTGTCATTGGACAAGCAAATGGACGTACGTGGAATAGAGTAGGTTAGATGGACTTTAGATTAGTATGACTGGTCGGCACAACATCGAGGGCTGACAGGCCTGTACTGCGCTGTAATGTTCTATGTTCTAAATATTTGGGCAGCGGCTAAACCAGTGATACTACACATGCAGTATCTCCCTCCCGCCACCCCCTCCTCTAACCAGAAGAAAAAGACTCTGTAAGGTAAGTTTTTAATTTTATTTCTCTTTCTTTGCTTTCATATATTTAAGTGCATTGTTTGGGTTTAGTTAGCTGATATAAAACTAAGCTTACATTGGCAGGGGACCTCAGACCCGTGGCATGTGCCTCTTGCTTGATGTGGCAGCTTAGAGACGTGGCTGACATTCCTGACCCTTATACTTGTAGGAAGTGTGTCCAGCTGCAGCTGTTGTTTGACCACATGATGACTCTGGAGCTGTGGATGGACTAGCTGTGGAGCATCCGCAATCCTGAGGAGGTTGTGGATAGCACGTTTAGTGAATCGGTCACACCGCAGATAGAATTGCTGAGGGAGATAGTGAATGGGTGACCAAAAGGTAGAAAAAGAGTAGGAAGGCAGTGCAGGTGTCCCCTGTGGTCATCTCCCTCCAAAACAGGTATACCATTTTGGATACTGGTGGGGTAGATGGCTCACCAGGGGAGGGCAGCAGCTGCCAGGATCATGGCACCGTGGTGGGCACTGCTGTTCAGAAGGATGGGAAAAAGACTCATGGGGTCATAGTCACAGGGATTCTATTGTAAGGGGAGTAGATAGGCGGTTCTGTGGCCAAAAATGAGACTCCCGGATGGTATGTTGCCTTCCAGGTGCTCGGGTCAGGGATGTCACCGATCGGCTGCAGAGCATTCTGAAAGGGGAGGGTGAACAGCCAGTTGTTGTGGTGCATGTAGGCACCAACGATACAAGTTAAAAAATGAGATGAGGTCCTGAAAGCAGAATTCAGGGAGCTAGGAGAGAAGTTAGAGGAGGACCTCAAAGGTGGTGATCTCAGGAATGCTACCCGTGCCTTATGCTAGCCAGGGTAGAAATGAAAGAATAGGCAGAATGAACACCTGACTTGGGAGATGGTGTAGGAGGGAGGGGTTCCGATTTGTTGGACATTGGGAAGGTGAAACTACTACAAATTGGATGCTCTATACCTGAACCAGACTGGGGGGAGGTTTTGCTCCTGCTATTGGGGAGGTTTTAAACTAATGTGGCAGGGGGCTGGGAACCAGAAGAGAAGTCTACTAGACAGTGAGGTGGAAATTGGAGACTGTTAGAATCATGAAGTTAGCATTACCAAGGGCAGAGAGAGGATGAACGCAAAAGAACTGGTGGCCTGAAGTGTATATACTTTAATGCAAGGTGTATAGTGGGTAAGGCAGACAAACCTAGGGCTTGGATTAGTGCCTCGGAGTATCCCAATCACAAAGACTTGGTTGATGGAAGGGCATGATTAGCAACTAAATGTTCCAGGATATAGATGCTTCAGACAGGACAGAGTGGGAAGTAAAAGTGGGGAGGAGTTGCATTGCTGGTCAGGGATGATATCACAGCTCTGCTAAAGGAGAGCTCTTTGGGGGGCTTGAGTATTGAGGCATTATGGGTGGAACTGAGAAATAAGAAGGGTGCAGTTAAATTATTGGGGCTGTATTACAGACCTCCCAACAGTGAGCGTGAGGTAGAAGAACAAATAGGTAACAGATTATGGAAAGATGCAAAGGCAACAGGGTGGTGGTGATGAGAGATTTTAATTTTCGCAACATTGACTGTGATACACTTAGTGTCAGAAGTCTGGATAGGGCAGAATTTGTAAGGAGCATCCAGGAACGTTTTCGAGAGCAGTATGTAAATAGTCCGACGAAGGAAGGGGCCATATTGGACCTGGTGTTGGGGAATGACCCAGGCCAGGTGATAGAAGCTGCAGTGGAGGATTTCTTTGGGAATAGGGACCACAATTCTGTAAGTTTTAGAATACTCGTAGACAAAGATCAGCGTGGTCTTAAGAGAAAAGTACTAAAGTGGGCCAAAGCCAATTATATTGAAATTCGGCAGAGCTGAGAAATGTGGATTGGACGCAGCTATTTGAAGGGAAGTCCAAATTGAGATGTAGGAGGCTTTCAAAGATAGGTTAACGGCAATGCAGGATAGGCATGTCCCGTTGAAGGCAAAGGATAGGAAGGGCAAGATTCATGAACTGTGGATGACAGGAGAAATTGTACGACTAGTCAAGAGGAAAAGGGAAGCGTACATAAGGTCCAGAAAACTAAGAACAGAACGGGCCCTGGAGGAATATTGGGAGAGTAGGAACAATCTTAAATGAGGAATCCAGGGGGCTAAAAGGGGTCATGAAATAACTTCAGTGAGCATAATAAAGCAGAATCCCAAGGCCTTTTATTCATATATAAGAAGCAAGAGGGTAACTAGAGAAAGGGTTGATCCACCAAAGGATAACTAAGGAAGGCTGTGTGCCGAAACTTAGAGAATGGGTGAGATTCTGAATGATTACTTTGCATCAGTGTTCACTGAGGAGAGGGACATGATGAATGTTGAGATTAGAGATAGAAGTTTGATTACCCTGGATCACATTGACATAAGGAGGGAAGATGTTTTGGGTATGCTAGAGGCTATTAAGGTGGACAAATCCCCAGGACTGGATGGGATCTATCCCAGATTGCTAAGGGAGGTGAGAGAGGAAATAACTGGGGCCCTGACAGATATCTTTGTAGCATTCTTAAATCCAGGTGAGGTGCCAGAGGACTGGAGGGTTACTTATGTTGTCCTCTTGTACAAGTAGGGATATTCTGGGTAACTACAGACCAGTGAACCTGGTGTCAGTGGTGGGAAAGATGCTGGAGAAGGTACTGAGGAATAAAATCTATTTATATTTGGAAAAGAATGGGCTTATCAATGATACGCAACATGGTTTTGTGTAGGGTAAATCGTGCCTTACCAACTTAATAGAGTTAAAAATCACACAACACCACGTTATAGTCCAACAGGTTAAATTGGAAGCACTAGCTTTCGGAGCCTGATGAAGGAGCGTCACTCCGAAAGCTAGTGTGCTTCCAATTAAACCTGCTGGACTATAACCTGGTGTTGTGTGATTTTTAACTTTGTACACCCCAGTCCAACACTGGCATCTCCAAATCACAACTTAATAGAGTTCTTTGAGAAAGTGACCACGTTGATAGATGAAGGAAGGACTGTAGATGCCATATACATGGACTTTAGTAAGGCATTTGATAAGGTTCCCCATGGTAAACTAATGGAGAAAGTGAAGTCACATGGTGTGCAGGGTGTTCTAGCTCGGTGGATAAAGAACTGATTGAGCAACAGGAGACAGGGAGTAGTAGTTGAAGGGAGTTTCTCGAAATGGAGAAAGGTGACCAGTGGTGTTCAACAGGGGGCAGTGTTGGGGCCACTGTTGTTTGTGATATACATCAATGATCTAGAAGAGGGCACTGTTGGTATGATCAGCAAGTTTGCAGATGACACAAAGATTGGTGGAGTAGAGAAAGCATAAGGGACTGTCAGAGAATACAGGAGAATATAGATAGACTGGAGAGCTGGGCGGAGAAGTGGCAGATGGAGTTCAATCCAGGCAAATGTGAGGTGATGCTTTTTGGGAAGTCTAATTCTAAAGCGAATTATACTGTAAAAGGAAGAGCCTTGGGAAAAGTTGATGCGCGGAGAGATCTATGAGTTCAGGTCCATTGTTCCCTGAAGGTTGCTGCACAGGTGGATAGAGTGGTTCAGAAGGCATATGGTATGCTTGCCTTCATTGGATGGGGTATTGAGTGTAAGAGCTGGAAGGTCATGTTAAAATTGTACAAGACATTGGTTCGGCCGCATTTAGAACACTGTGTACAGTTCTGGGCGCCACATTACCAAAAAGATGTGGACACTTTGGAGGATGTTGCCTGGTATGGAAGGTGCTAGCTATGGAGAGGGGTTGAGTAGGTTAGGATTGTTTTCATTAGAAAAAAGGAGATTGAGGGGGGACCTGATTTGAGGTTTACAAAATCATCAAGGGTACAGACAGGGTAAATAGAGATAAGCTTTTTTCCAGGGTGAAGGATTCAATAACGAGAGGTCACGCTTTCAAGGTGAGAGGTGAAAAGTTTAAGCAGGATACACATGGCAAGTACTTTATACAGAGGGTGGTAGGTGCCTGGAACGCGTTGCCAGCAGAGGGAAGTAGAAGCAGACACGGTAGAGTCATTTAAGATGCGTCTGGAGAGATGTGTGAGTAGGTGGGGAGCAGAGGGATACAGGTGCTTAGGAATTGGGTGACAGGTTTAGACAGTGGATTTGGATTGGCCCAGGCTTGGAGGGCCGAAGGGCATGTTCCTGGGCTGTAAATTTTCTTTATTCTTTGTTCTTTGTTTTTTGTTCTTTGACTCGAATGTCAAACAGCAGACCAGTCAGCTGTATAGTTTCACAAGGCAGAAGTGAGGACTGCAGGTGCTGGAGATTAGAGTCGAGATGAGAGTGGTGCTGGAAAAGCACAGCAGATCAGGCATTTCCGAGGAGCAGGAAAATCAACATTTTGGCCAAAAGCCTTTCATCATGTGCAACATCCCTGCTGGGTCAGAGTGCAGGTTTATTTTTTCATTTGATTCACTTCCCATGTAGTCAGTGCCTTTGTCTGTCTTGCTCCTTTTTAAAGTGCTGTTGTTTTGATCTTTTTTTACCCAAAGTTCCAAATCAATGCAACAGCTGATAGAACAGTGTTTACCACTCCTGGAATTTGAGGAAATCAGCTCCCCCACTGAAAGTATCTCAAAAAAAGAGCAACTCCTGCAGCCACACATTGTTCCCATCCTCCATCTTCGATTACCCAGAATCCTTGCTCCTTATTTTTGAATCTTGGAGAAAGCTTCTACTTAACACTAAAACAACTTTAAATCACATCTTAAACACGCATTAACATTTAACCCATTCTACAGAAAAATGGAGTAGGATCGTAACCATAAAATCATGTCCACAAAAGAGAAATTGTCACAATATTCACTCAATCTTACAGCTGACCTTCTAAAGATTGGTGCTTGTGAAGTTCTGATGTTGGTTTGATATGTGAAACTAGTATTTAGCTCCTTCAGTGAAGAAACTGAGGAAGTAAATCCTCTGAATATAGTTGCACTGTGTGTATTGTGTCCATGGACTGCCATCAAGGTCTACAGTACAGTTTCTATGGTGACCTCCAACCCACTGCCAAACTCTTTGATCTCTCCTCAATCATTCTCCTCCAATTCTCAGTATGGTACTCTATAGCAGCCTGGTGTTCCACGTACAGTCACTGTGTGGGCCTTCACCAGGCTATCCCTCGCCACACTCCAGAGATCTCATTTCCACACTCTGTCCTCAGCATAACATCCAACAGTTGGGCTACGTTTGACCAACAGGACATTCCCAAGCTAGGGTTCTTCAACAATGGCTTTTCAGGAGAACTTGGGACCTAGTCATCCCTGGATTTTAGAATTTTGTGGATTATGGAATGACATTCGAATTCCTAACCACAAGGATGTGAACTGAGAAACATCACTGGTACAAACATTTACATGAAGCATTAAAGACTGACAGAATATTATGAAGTATGAATACAATGTGTTTTTATCATTCATTTCCTCTCAGATACACTGTAAAGATTTCCCAACAAATGGTCTTTTCAGACTGGAAAGGCTAATTTTTTTCAGCCAGACCTCCAGTGAACATAGACCGGTACAGCAGAGTATAGGCCCTTCAGCCCTCAATGTTGGGCTGATCATTCATCCTACTGTAAGATCAAACTAACCTATATACCCTTATTTTACTATCAGACATGTGCCTATCTAAGAGTTGCTTAAATGTCCCTAATCTATCTGTCTCTATCTCTGACATCTCTCCTAAACCTTCCTCCAAACCCCTTAAAATTATGCCCCCTTATGAAAGCCATTTCTGCCCTCTGAAAAAGTCTCTAGCTATCCATCCTGTCTCTGCCTCTCAGCATCTTGTAGACCTCTATCAAGTCACCTCTCATCCTTCTCTCCAATGACAGAAGCCTTAGGTCCTTCAACCTTTCTTCATAAGACATGCCCTCCAGTCCAGACAGCATCCTAGTTAATCTCCTCTGCACCCTCTCTAAAGCTTCCACACCCTTCCTACAATGAGGCAGCCGGAACTGAATACAATATTCCAAGTGTGGTCTAATCAACGCTCTATAGAGTTGCAGCATAACCTCACAGCTCTTAAACTCAATCCCCCTGCTAATGAAAGCCAACATACCATACGCCTTCTTAACAACTCCATCAACTTGGTTGGCAATTTTGAGGGATCTATGGATATGGACCCCCAGAGTCCTCTGTTCCTCCACATTGCTAAAAATCTTGCCTTTACCCTGTAAGCTTCACCTAAATTCAACCTTCCAAAGTAAATGACTTCACACTTTTCCAGTTTGAACTCCATCTGCCACTTCTCAGCCCAGCTCTACATCCTTTCAATGTCCATTGTAACCTACAACAGCCCTCCACACCATCCACAACTCCACCAACCTTTGTGTCATCGGCAAACTTAATAACCTACCCTTCCACTTCCTCATCCAAGTCATTTATAAAAATCACAAAGACCAGGAGTCCCATAACAGGTCCCTGTGGAACACCACCGGTCACCTAGCTCCAGGCTGAATATTTTCCATCTACTACCACCCTCTCTCTTCTATGGGCCAGCCAGTTGTATATCCAGACAGCCAGATTTCCCTGTATCCCATGCCTCCTTACTTTCTGAATGAGCCCACCGTGGGGAACATTATCAAACACATTGCTAAAATCTATATATACCACATCCACTGCTCTACCTTCATCAATGTGTTTTGTCACATTCTCAAAGAATTCAATAAAGTTTGTGAGACATGACCTGCCCCTCACAAAGCCATTATGCATATCTCTAAACAAACTATGCTTTTCCAAATAATCAAAAATCCTTTCTCTCAGAATCCTCGCCAATACTTTGCCTACCACCGACATAAGACTGACTGGTCTGTAATTCCTAGGATTATCCCTATTCCCTTTCTTGAACAAGGGAATAACATTTGCCACCCTCCAATCATCCAGTACTACTCCAGTGGACAGTGAGGACACAAAGATCATTGCCAAAGGTGCAGGAATCTGTCCCCTTGCTTCCTGTAGCAACTTTGGGTATGCCCTGTCTGACCCAGGGGACTTATCTATCCTCATGTTATTCAGAGTTTCCCACACATCCTCCATCTTAACATCAACCTGTTCTTGCATTTCAGCCTGTTTCACGCTGTCCTCACAAAAGACAAACTTCCTCCTGACTAGTGAATACTGAAGCAAAGTATTCATTAAGGACACCACCCCCCCCCACCCCCCGCCCCACCTCCTCTGACTCCTGGCGCAAGTTCCCTTCACTATCCCTGATCGGCCCTATCCCCACTATAGCCATCCTCTTGTTCCTCATTTCAGCATAGAATGCCTTAGGATTTTCCTTAATCCTATTCACTAAAGCTTTTTCATGCCCCCTTCTCTAGCTCTCTTCAGTCCATTCTTCAGTTCCTTCCTGGCCACCTCGTAATCTTCTAGAGCCCCGTCTGGTCATTGCCTCCTCAGCCTTAAGTAAGCTTCCTTCTTCCTCTTCACGAGATGTTCCACATCCATTGTCACCCAAGGTTCTTTCACCCTACCATCCCTTCCTTGCCTCACTTGGACAAAACTACCCAGCACTCACAGCAAGTGCTTCCTAAACAGCCTCCACATTTTGGTCATGCGTTTCCCTGAGAATATCTGTTGCCAGTTTATGCTTCATAGTTCCTGCCTAATAGCATTGCAATTCTCCCTCCCCCAATTAAATACTTTCCCATACTGTCTGCTCCTGTCCCTTTCCATGACTATAGTAAAGGTCAGGGAGACATCTCACTCCATTGAGGAGACAGGTCCTGGTGCCCAAATTGAACTTGCACTGATTGGCATCATGCCAATCTAGCGACCTGAGCTGCTGAGCTCACCATGGTTCACGTATGACTGAACGCAACTTTCAAATAGTTCCTGAGACGTTCACACGCTCCATCTTGTGGAAATTAAATGTTTGACACCCCCACATTCTCAAAAGTCATAATTTTAAACAATATTGGATGAAACAATGCAGAGTAACTTTGGGGAATTACCAGAGCTGAATCTAAATGGAGACCAGAGTTAGTTTTAACATTAATTAATGATCCGGTCTTGGGTGCACGGGGAATCATTTCAAAGTGAACAGATCACATGAAAACTGGAAATGGAAACAGTGATGAGGATGGTTACAGACATCAGAAGGAGCTGGTGCAGAGAGCAGACTAATAGAATCTAATGTGCAGAAATGTGGATTGATTGAGAAAGAAAGCAGGGAGGAGGCAAAAAATATAATAGAAAGTTGTAATTATATGAAGCTTGTTTCTCCTCCTAGAGGTGGGATTCAGTGGGTGATGGTGATAGAGGGGGTTTGAAGCTGAACTCAAAATCAAGAAACAAGCCTGGATGCAAACCAAGCTTCGGAACGCTCATGGATATGGGTGGATTTGGAACTGGATCAGAGTTGCGGCAGGTTCCCGAGACAAGATTTCATGAGCAGAATACTGGACCTTTCATAATAGAAATGTTCTAATTTCATATGGTACTAGGGGGAGGGGGAGGGGGGGTTAGAACGCTCATCACACAGAGACCTGGGAATTCACAGGCACAAGTGTTCATAGGCAGATGGAAAATTTGACAACACAATTAAAATAGTAACTGTTTCAGGTTTGGTTTTGCAAATAGATGCTCTGAGCACAAACATAAGAAAGTTGTTGCAAACTAAGTGAAATTTTAATGTCTGAGTACAATTCTGACACAGAGACGCTGTGGTCTGATTGGCCTTAAATAGTAGTGAGTTCAGAAAGGAATATAATAATGTCAGGGTAAGCTGAGAATTTTTAAAACAAAAAGTAAAACACTACTAACTAAGTTAGAAATGACAGTCCAAGTGATTTGTGTATCTTGTATGATGGGAGCTGGTGGATCCCCCTGTAAGTCATGTCTACAGTTTGAGGAACTGCCACTCAGAATGGATAAGCTGGAATCTCAGTTTCAGACACTGCAGCACATCCAGGAGAGGGAGAGTTACCTTGATGCTGGATTCCAGACAGTCACACCCTGTAGCTTAAATATTTCAAACTGGTCAGGGAGAGGACAATGTGACAACAAGGATTCTGGAAGGTGTATTGAAGGATCCTCAGCTCTTGACCTTGTCCCACAGAGGGTAGGAGGTATCTTGCTTCCTGTGTGGATAAGGAGACGTTTGCAGGGGGGATGGTCAAACTGACCACTGCAGCATGGTCCAGGGAGTCATTCAAGTGGAGGGTGCACACAGAAACCTGACAGTGGTGGGGGATTCAGTAATGAGGGGGATGGGTGGCAGCTAATGAGCAGGACTGGGGTCTCACACAGTGTATTGTCTTCCTGGGGGGAAAAGGGATGGATCAATGATTGTGATCCATGTTGGCAGCAACAACATTAGCAAGAGTAGGTAAGAGTTCCTGTTTGGGGAATATCGGGAATTAGGTACAAAATTAAAAAGGCAGGACCTCAAAGGTTGTAATCTCTGAATTATTATCGAGTCATGTGCACATTGGCGAAGAGATAAGGAACCATGGAGGCCTGTGACCAGCAGTGTGTCACAAAGATTGGTGCTGGGTCTGCTACTTTTCATCATTTATATAAAAGATTTGGATGTAAGCATAAGAGTTATGGTTAGTAAGTTTTCAGATGTCATCAAAATTGGAGGTATAGTGGACAGCGAAGAAGGTTACCTCAGAGTACAATGGGATCTTGATCAGATGGGCCAATGGGCTGAGGTGTGACAGATGGAATTTAATTTAGATAAATGTGAGGGGCTACAATTTGGAAAGGCAAATCAGAGAAGAACTTATACACATAATGGTAAGGTCCTATGGAGTGTTGCTGAACAAAGAGACCTTGGAATACAGGTTCATAATTCCTTGAAAGTGGAGTCGCAGGTAGAAAGGATAGTGAAGAAGGTGTTTGGTATGCTTTTGTTAATTGGCCAGACAATTGCTGCATACAATTCTGGTCTCCCTGCTACAGGAAGGTTATTGTTAAATTTGAAAGCGTTCAGAAAAGATTTCCAAGGATGTTGCCAGAGTTAGAGGATTTGAGCTATAGGAAGAGGCTGAATAGGCTGGGGCTGATTTCTCTGCAGCATTGGAGACTGCGGAGTGATCTTATAAAAGTTTATAAAATCACGAAGGGCATGTATAGGGTAAATAGACAATAGACATAGGCTAAATTCCTTGGGGTCAGGGGAAAACTGAAGGGCATAGGTTTAAGGTGAGAGGGGAAAGAGGGACAACTTTTTCACACAGTGTGGTACATACATGGAAGGAGCTGCCAGAGCAAGTAGTGGAGGCTGTTACAGTTGCAACATTTAAAAAGCATATGGATGGGGACATTAATGGGAAAGGGTTACAGGGATATGGGCCAAATGCTGGTAAATGGGACTAGATTTATTTAGGATATTTGGTCTGCGTGGATGAGTTCAGCTAAAGGGTATGTTTCTGTGATGTATATCTACGTGACTCTAACTGACGAAGAGTCGGAAGTCATAGAATCCGTACGGACAGAGTTGAGGGACCACAAAGGAACAAGGACCCAGATGGAGTTATGTACAGGCTACTATCCTAGAGTCAAGATGTCGGGCAGAAGGTAAATTGGGAGATAGAAAAAGCAAATCAGAAAGGCACTTTTACAATAATCATGGCTTTAAAATGCACTGGGAAAATCAGGTTGGTAACAGATCCCAAGAAAAGAAATTTGTGGAATGTCTATGAGATTTGTTTTGAGTAATTTGTGGTAGAGCCCACTAGGGAACAGGCAATGGAGATAGATAGATTCTTGGTCAGTGGGTGGAATTAAGGGTTATGAGGAGAAGGCAGGAAAATGGGGATAAGAAGCATATCAGACATAATTGAATGGCGGAGCAGATTCAATGGACTTCCTGGTCTAATTCTGCTCCTATGTCTTATGATCTTATGGACTGTAATAATATTTGGCATCCACACACTCATGGTAGACAGCACCCCATTGTGGCTACAAATTGAATAGCAGTGCTAACTCTCAAAATGTTACACACCACAAAATACTGGTTATTCACAACACAAACCATGATACCAATGTAGACATTTAGGGGAGGCAATGGTCTATTGTTGTTGTTGCTGGATTATGCATCCAAGACATGTTCTGGGAGCCCAGGTTCAAATCCCATTATGATAGATAGTGTATCTATCTAAAAGATATTGTGACCTCTCAATCAGTAATACCTGTGGCCAAAACAATTTTTGGATTTGAAATATTTTGGATTATAGAATGATATTAAAGGGCCTAATCACAAATACAATTGTCTCTTGGAGCATGACGCTTTATAGAAGTGAGTAAGGAAATGATAGTGGAATTAAACTATTAAATATTTTGGATCTGCCTTCATGACAGAAGTTATGAAAACCATTCTGGACATAGTAGGGAACCAAACGTTTAGTGAAAATGGCAGATTTAAATGAATTAATATTGGTAAAGATAGAGCATTTGTAAAATGTTGGGAGTAATAAAAATAATGAGCAAACTAGTAAGATGCATAAAGGTAGACTGTAAAAATATATGAAAAGGAAAATGTTAGCTTGATAGATGTGGACTAACTACTGGTGGGGACAGGAATACTTATTATTTATGAGAGTAGAGAAATAGCGAGAAAATAACTTCTTGACTACTCACAGAAGAAGACACAGAAAAGTTCCCAGAAATGATAGGTGATCAAAGGACTTATGAAACTGAGGTAATTGCGAGGGCCCTGCTGATATATTTGCATCATTGTTAGCCACGGGTGAGGTCCCGGAAGACTGGAGGAAAGCGAATGTTGTGTCATTGTTTAAGAAGGGCTGCAAAGACAAACCTGGGAACTATAGATCAGTGAGCCTAATATCTGTGGTGGGTAAGTTACTTGAGAAGATTCTGAGGGATAAGATGCATTTGGAAAGACAGGGTTTGATTAGGAGTGGGAGATCATGCCTCACCAATTTGTTAAAGTTCTTTGATTAAGTGAACTGGAAGGTTGATGAGGGCAGGCGGTAGATGTAGTCTATATGGATTTCAGTAGTGCCTTTGATAAGGTTCCACATGGTAGGCTGGTCTGGAAGGTTAGGTCACATGGAATCTAGGGTGAGCTGGCAAATTGGATCCACAATTAGCTTGATGGTAGGAAGCAGAGGGTAATAGTGGAAAGATGCTTGTCAGACTGGAGCCTGTGAGTGGAGTGTGTTAGTGGTCAGTACTGAGCCCATTGTTAATGTTCTCTATGTCAATGATTTGGATGAGAATGTACAAAATTAGTAAATTTGCAGATGACATTAAAATTGTAGTATTGTTATCAGAAATTGCAGCAGGACTTTGATCAGCTGGGGAAGTGGGCTGAGAAATGGCAAATGGAGTTTAACATAGATAAGAGTGAGATCTTGCATTTTGGAAAGTCAATTCAAAGTAGGAGTTTCATGGTGAATGTTAGGTCTGAGGGAGTGTAGTGGACCAGAGAGAGTTTGGAGTTCAGGTGTATGGTTGTCTGAAAATGGAGTCCCAGGTAGACAGAGCAGTGAAGAAGGCTTTTGGCACACTGACCTTCATCTGTCAGAGCATTGAGTATAAAAGTTAGGAGTTGCTGTTGTACAGGATATTGGTGAGGCCACACTTGGGAATATTGTGTTCAGTTTTTGTCACCTTGTAATAGGAAGGATGCTATTAAACTGGAAAGAGTGCAGAAGAAATTTTCAAGGATGTTGCCAGTGTCTGAGTTATAGGGAGAGTTTGGACAATCCAGGACATTTTTCGTTAGAGTGTAGGAGACTAAGAGGAGATCTTATAGAAGTATATAAGATCACAAGAGGCATGGATAGGGTGAATGTACTCAGTCTTTTTCACAGCGCTAGGGATTTGAAGACTAGAGGGCATCAGTTTAAGGTTAGAGGGGAAAGAATAAAAGGGAACCTGAGGGACAACTTTTTTACACAGAGGGTGGTATACATATGGAATGAGTTGCCAGAGGAAGTGATTGAGGTGGGTACATTAACAATATTTAGACATTTGGACAAACACATGAATAGGAAAGGTTTAGAAGGATATGAGCCAAGTGCAGGGAAATGGGGTTAATGTGGATGGACATTTTGGTGAGTGTGGACCAGTCTGGCCAAAGGGCCTGTCTCTGTGCTGTAGGACTCTATGGCTCTAGGTAAATTATTATTAGTAAAGAAATATTACTTGGAATATTAACTGGATTGTGAGATGATAAATCCCCTAGACATTCCAGAGTATTGAAAGACAGCCATTGGAGAATAGTGGTCGGGAAAATGTTAGAATGAAGGATGCTTATCTGGATGTTTTGAAAGAATTCTAAAATGAAACAAAATGACTGTAATACCGGCCATGTCAGGTCCCAGCATGAAACTTGGACTGTTGGACCTTAAATGTTCTTTTTCTTACCATGTTACCATGGCAATCAATCAATGAACATATTCACAAAGATTCTGCACAGGTACTTTTAATGTTAGATTATCAAAGTTTATTCCACAAAACAATATTGTTCCACGATTCAAGAACTACTTGAAACAGTCACATCATATATTCATAAGATCCAGAAAATTCAACTCTTTCACCTCAACACCAGCCTTATACTCACTCAACCTTGGTGAAGGGTTATACATACAGTTTCATATTCGGCTGGTGCATTTGAAAACAGCTTGTTTTTGGCAAATCTCTGAATTAATGTTACTTACTTGAGTTAATGCCTTTTCCTGAAATCTATTTAACAACTGCTAACTGAGCTTATTTATTACTTAACATGGGTTTCTTAACCTCATACTTATTCTGAATATAAATGCTGTTAACGATATGTTCCTATTATAAAGGGAAGGACTCAGTATCAATGCCAAATTGATGCTTTTTTTAACTTTTCAGTTAAAGTGTTTGCATGATGGTGAATAGTAGTTTAGGTGGTTAGTCAAAATGTTAAAAATGGCAGAGAAAACCAAAAGATTAATCAGGTGGAAGGAATATATATATGAGAGGAAACTAGTTAGAGATGTGAAACTCAACAGCAAGAATTCCCTCAGGGATTTATAAGGAATCAATTTCAAAATATGAGATAGACCATTTAGGACTGAGATTAGAAAATCTTCTTCACTCAAACAGTAGTGAACCTGTGGAATTCTCTACCACAGAAGACACCAAGGCACTGAATATATTCAAGAAAGAGATAGATAAGCTTTGGATGTTAAAAGCGTCAAGAACATGAGATCAAACGAGAATATTGTATTAAGGTGGGGGATCTACCACGATTCCATTGAATGGAGCTGCATGGCCTACACCTGTATCTATTTTCTATGAAAAGAATAATTAAAGTAAGCATTGGTCCGCTGGCAAGTGAGACTGGGCAGCTAATTGTGGAAAATAAACGTGTAGATAAAATTAATAAATATTAACTTTTAACTTCTCTCTTTTCTACAGAGATTGCAATAATCATTTCAATACTGCCCGTGAGTCAGCAGGTGAAAGGGAGGGAGGAACTTAGTGAAATTACAATCACTCGGGAAACAGTACGAAACAAACGGATGGATATGCAGGCAGATAAATCTCTGAGTCTAACTGAGCTTCATCCCACCGTTTCAAAAGAGGTGACTAATGAGCTATTGGATGGGCTAGATACACGTTAAACTTCCAAAATTTGCCAGATTGTACAATGATTCCATCAGATTGGAAAGTAGGAAATATAACCTCTCTATTCAAAAAGGGAGAGGCATAAATCAGGGGGACCTTTGGGCCGGGTGGCAATAGAATCCCTATGAGGATTCAAAATTTGAATCCTGGCTGTTGTCTGAAGCAACACATATACGTAGGCTTGTATTAACAACAAAATAGCTTTTCAATTTAAAATTACACCACAAAATAGCTGCAAGTTATGATTTGACTTTATGAACCTGTACCACTGTTTTGCTGAATTAGCTGTAATAGAAAATAAGGCAAACATTGGCAAACAGTTTTCATAAAATGAATAATGACACATTAATTGATCATTCAAACTAACCTTGAACTCCTAGCATAAGATGATGGTTTACATGAAACAAGAACTCTTTCCCAGGAAATATCATTGGATAAGCCCGTTGTCAATCATGTCACCGATTGGTCTTTTCTCGTAATTCAGGCTGTGCTGTCTTTCAAAAAGCATGTAAACATGCTTATTATTCAATTGTAATTGTGCAATTTTGCCACAGAGCACAGAAGCTTTAACCTCTGTGTCGCTGGACAGAATTGTGTTGCCTTACTTTATCAAACTAATGACTTTGCTTTATACAAAGTTAAAAATCACACAACACCAGGTTATAGTCCAACAGATACCTGCTGGACTATAACCTGGTGTTGTGTGATTTTTAACTTTGTACACCCCAGTCCAACATCGACATCTCCAAATCATTGCTTTATACAGACTGCATTCCGTTGATTCTGTTGAACGATCTTGAAACCAAGGCGTCCCGATCGGGACCCACACCTTCACCTACAGTGTGGAAGCAGGCCATTCAGCACTTCGAATCAACACCGACCCTCCGAAGAGCAACCCACCCCCCTACCATATCCCTATGTCCCCCCGTGGCTAACCTACCTAGCCTGCACATGCCTGGACACTTTAGTATTGCCAATCCATCTAACTGGCACATCTTTGGACTGTGGGAGGAAACCAGAGCATCCAGAGAAAACCTATGCAGAGTTAGGGAGAATGTGCAAACTTCACACAGACAATTGCCTGAGGGTGGAATCAAACTGAGCCCGTGGTGCTGTGAGGCAGCACTGATAATCACTGAGCGACTGCGCTGGCTTGTGTCTTTAGGTGTTAAATTAGATCATGAATGAGGTTATAGCTGGGCACTTAGAAAAATTCAAAGAGTCAGCTTGATTTCATCAAAGAGTAATCACAATTAACTGATTTATTGAGTTCTTTGAATAAGTAACACATGCTGTGAATACAGAGGACTGATTGATGTACTATACATGGATTTCCAGAGGCATTTGAGAAAGTTCATGAGAAGGCATTGTGCAAAGTATGGGCTCATGGTGTGGTGGGTTAGGGTGGAGGGGGGGTGTAACATACCAAGATTCAAACCAGAAAACCAGAACATGACCTGGGTTCCTGGATTAATAGTCAAGTAGCAATGTCACTAGGCCGACACCTATCTCAGTTGACTGATTACTGCTAAGAGCACCTCTACTGTTGTCTTTCAATAAATCTGCTTCTGCCCCTCCCCTCCTACCTAAATTATAAAACTCAACTCAGGAAACACCTCACAGCAGTCACCCCAGGGGGCTTGCTGCACATTTATCTAACGATTTCCTAGAATTTACTTTGAAAGTTCATTGTTCAAAACTAACATCAATTTTTCCTTCATATTAGGATCAAGTTTCCAAACACTAATATTACAAACCTTCATCATACTAAATTAGGGAGGTGTGAACAAAGCAGTTAGGAAGATACATTGTGAAAAGGCAGAATCAACACTGATTGATGGAGGAGAATTCTTGACAAAGATAGTCTGTGATAAATCTGCCAGCAGCATTTTTTTGAGGGTGCAATTAGATGAGTCAGTGGTTCAGTATTCAATCAGGGCCAGATAAGCAGTTGTTATGTAAGGTCCTGCTCATGGGACTGAAGTTAATGTGTTAACATAGATGAAGATTGGTGAGTAAACCCATCTGCTCCAGAAATGTGTCATAACATCCCTGAAAAGGTTGAATAGAAAAATATCGAATAAAGTTGGTGTTCCACAGCTTTCAGACAAAATTCTAATCACAAACACCTCACTCAGTCTTTTAACTGTTTGACAGATGGAACTTCTTAATCCTTGAAAATTCATCGGATTCGCCTAGGAATATATTGGCATCAAATAGAGATATTTCTTTACTGCAGTAAACTCAAGAGTGCCTTTTGCAAACTTTTTATAGATGTGGTAGATAGGTTAAAGTCAAAGGAGCTAAAATTATGGAGCAGGAACTGAACAGGTTGATTAGGGAAATAGGTGAAATTTTTTTAAAAATTTACAAGCGGGAACTGAGTCTCTCTTGTGGCACAGTGGTAGTGCCCCTAATTCTGGACTGGGAGCCTCAGGTTCCATAAGACATAGGAGTGGAAGTAAGGCCATTCAGCCCATCGAGTCCACTCTGCCGTTTAATCATGGCTGATGGGCATTTCACTTACCCAGACTCTCCCCCTAGCCCTTAATTCCTTGCTAGATTAAGAATTTATCCGTCTCTGCCTTGAAGACATTTATAGTCCTGGCCTCCACTGTGCTCCGAGGCAATGAATTCCACAGGCCACAACTCTCTGGCTGAAGACATGTCTCCTCATTTCCGTTCTAAATTGACCCCATCTAATTCTGAGGCTGTGCCCATGAGTCCGAGTCTCCCGCCTAAAGGAAACAACTTCCCAGTGTCCACCCTTACTAAGCCATGCATTATCTTGTAAGTTCCTATTAGATCTCCCCTCAACCTTCTAAACTGTAATGAATACAATCCCAGGATCCTCAGCCGTTCATTGTATGTTAGGCCTACCATTCCAGGAATCATCCGTGTGAATCTCCCCTGGATACCCTCCAGTGCCAGTATGTCCTTCCTGAGGTGTGGGGCCCAAAACTGGGCACAGTACTCTAAGTGGGGCCTAACTAGAGCTTTATAAAGTCTCAGTAACACGTCGCTGCTTTTACACTCCAACCCTCTTGAGATAAATGACATTACATTTGCTTTCTTAACCATGGACTCAATCTGCATGTTTACCTTCAGAGAATTCTGGACTAGCACTCCTAAATCCCTTTGTACATTGGCTTTATGAATTTTCTCACCATTTAGAAAATAATCCATCCCTGTATTCTTTTTTTCCAAAGTTCAAGACCTCGCAATAACTCACATTGAATTTCATCAGTCATTTCCTGGACCACTCTCCTAAACTGTCTAAATCTTTCTGCAGCCTCCCCTCCTCCTCAGAACTACCTGCCTGTCCACCTAACTTCATATCATTGGTGAACTTCGCCAGAATGCCCCCAGTCCCTTCATCTACATCATTAATATATAAAGTGAACAGTTGCGGCCCCAAACCTGAACCCTGAGGGGCACTACTTGTCATTCCAAAAAAGAACCTTTTATCCCAACTCTCTGCCTTCTGTCAGACAGCCCAGGTTCAAGTCCCACCCACTCCACAAGTGTATAATAACAACACCGAACAGGTTGATTTGAAACATAGGTTAAAAAGTATTAGAAGAGGGAACTAGTTTCTGGGTGTTGTTGGAGAGGGGCACATGGTGTTCAGCAATGCTCTTGATGCCTTTAGCAAGAGGTGCCCATGGTGCTTTATCTCCAACTCCATTTTGATTTAGTCCCTTTCTACTCTCCTTACCCCCACCCCACCACCACCTTTCATGGCTTGCATTGCCCTTAGTGGCCTTTGCATGTAAATATTTAATTGACAACTGCTGGTGGTTACTTGTTAAATACAAGAGAAAATGTCAGGGTGATTTGGGAGAAAAAATGTTGACTTGTGTGCACCAGCACTTCAGGATATTAAAAAAGAGGTACATTGTCCTTAAGGCTTTAAACATACATTATTCAACTGGAAGCACAGGGGATTTACTGATGATGGTTAATAGAGAAAACAAACCAAGATGATTTGCTGATGGAAAAACTCCGTTCAGTTATGTGTGATAACACTTCTGAAAATATATTAAAAAAAGAGGCTCTGACAGAAAATATCTAGAAGAGGACACTGCCCCTTCCAATTCCATTTTGATTTAACCCTGTCTCCCTGTCTTGCACCCTTGATGTTATTGTATTACCCTTAATGGGAGCTGCTGGATATTGAACAGTTGGAAACATGATGATCTAATGTTGGTGGTTTACAAACTAAACATAGAACAAATGTTGGAGGGCTCTTGTGGTGCTGTAATCATGTTCCTGCCTCTGAACCAGGAACTCCAGGTTCTAATCAACGAGGTAAAAACAATGACTGCAGATGCTGGAAACCAGATTCTGGATTAGTGGTACTGGAAGCGCACAGCAGTTTCAGCTGGAAGAGCACAGCAGTTCAGGCAGCATCCAAAGTGCAGTGAAACTGCTGTGCTCTTCCAGCACCACTAATCCAGACTCCAGGTTCCAGTCCCACCTGCTCCAAAGGTGTGTCATAACACGCCTGATCAGGTTGATTGGGAAACGATATGGAAGAGGGCACTGAGTGTAATGGATCAGATTCCTGCTGACGCTGAGTCATTTGAAGCAGAGGCTGTTGCCATGGTGAAAGCCATAGTTGTCAGGTCTCTGGCACTGCGGCTCAGAAAGGGGAGAACAGAAAAGCGCTAGTGTTAGGGGACTCAGTACTTGGATGGACTGACAGGAGATTTTGTGGCTAGGAATGGGAGTCCCTGGTGCCAGGATCCAGGATGTCACTGACTGGGTTTACAGGATTCTGAAGGGAAGGCAGAACAGCCAGAAATCGTGGTACATATCGGCACCAATGAAAGGGATTGAGGATCTGAAAAGGGACTACAGAGAGTTAAGCTGGAAGCTGAAGAGCAGGACGAGTAGAGCAGTGATCTCAGGTTTGCTATCGGTGCCAGGAGATAGTGAGGTGAGGAACAGTCAGTGAGTGCAGCTTAACACGTGGCTGTGAGGCTGGTGCAGGAGGGAGAGCTTCAGATACCTAGACCATTGGGATACCTTCTGGGGAAGGTGGGACCTGTACATGAAGGATAGGTTGCACCTGAACTGGAGGGGCACAAATGTCCTGGGTGGGAGATTTGCTCGTTTGGTTCAGGAGGGTTTAAACTAGTTTGGCAAGAAGATGGGAACCAAAGCTACATATCTGAGAGGGGGGTAGTTGTAGATGGGGCAGTGACAAGATGTAGTGAATCTATCGGGAAGGTTTTTCACGCGATCAAACAAAGGGATCAGTTAAAGTGTGTCTGCTTTAACGCAAGGAGCGTCAGAAATAAGAGTGACAAACTTAGAGCATGGATCAGTACTTGGAGCTATGATGTTGTGGCCATAACAGAGACGTGGGTTTCACAGGGGCAGGAATAGTTGCTTGATGTTCCAGGGTTTAGAATATTTGAAAAGAACAGGGAGGGGGGAAAAAGAGGACGGGGTGTAGCATTGTCAATCAGAGAGTGCATCACAGCTACAGAAACAAAGGTTGTTGAGGAAAGTTTGTCTACTGAGTCAATATGGGTGGAAGTTAGGAACAGCAAGGGAGCAGCCACTGCATTGGGGGTTTTCTAGAGACCCCCTAATAACAGTGGAGAGATCGAAAACTCATAGGCAGGCAGATTCTGGAAAAATGCAGATGTAGCAGGGTTGTTGTTATGGGTGATTTCAACTTTCCCAATACTGAATGGAACCTCCTTAGTGCAGATGGTTTGGATGGGGATGTTTTTGTCAGGTGTGTTCAGGAGGGTTTCCTTCCTCAGTAAGTAGACAGACCGATGAGGGGAGAGTCCATTTTGGATTTGGTGTTCAGCAATGAGCCAGGACAGGTGTCAGATCTTGTGGTGGGTGACAGTGATCATTTAGCATAACCTTGGAGAGGGAAATGAGCAGTCACCAAGGGAAGATATTTAATGTTTACCAAAGTTGGGAAGTACAGACTGGGAGCAATTCTTCCACAGAAAGGGCACAGCAGACATGTGGAGACTGTTTTAAGGAGCAGTTGTTGCGAGTGATGCACGTATTTGTTTCTCTGAGACAAGGGGTAAGATTAAGGAACCTGGGATGATGAGAACAGAGGAGCTTCTCGTCAAAAGGTGGAGGAAGCAAGGATCTAGCACAGCTTTAGAAGATTATAGGCTTGCTAGAAAGGAGCTCAAAAATGGACTGAGGAGACCCAAGAGGGGGCACGAGAAAGGTTTGGCAGTAAGGCTTAGGGAGAACACAAAAGCATTTTACTCATATGTGAGGAATAAGAGAATGATCAGGGAGATGGTAGGGCTGGTCAGAGATAGAGTAGGGAACTTGTGCATGGAGTCTGAGCAGATAGGGGAAGCCCTAAGTGAGTTTTTTTGCCTCAGTTTTCACTAAGGAAAGGGACCTTGTTGTGAATGAGAACTTTGAAGAGCTGGTATATAGGCTTGAACAGATCAAGATTGATGTGTGCTGGAAATTTTGGCAAACATTGAGATTGATAAGTCCCCAGGCCAGACCAGATTTATCCTAGGCTGCTCCGGGAAGTGAGAAAGGAGGTTGCTAAGCTGCTGGTGAAGATCTTTGCCTCCTCACTCTCCACTAGAGTCGTACCGGAGGATTGGAAGGAGGTGAATGTCGTTCCTCTTTTCTTGAAAGGTAATAGGGAAATCCCTAGCAATTAGAGACCAGGCAGACTTACATCTGCGATCAGCAAGGTTTTGGAAAGAATTCTGAGGGATAGGTTTTATGACTATTTGGAAAAGCAGAGTGTGATTAAAGGCAGTCAGCATGGCTTTGTGAGGAGCAGGTCATGCCTAACTAATCTTATTGAGTTCTTCGAGGAGATGACAAGACAGGTCAATGAAGTTTGAGCAGTGGATGTGGTGTATGTGGACTTCAGCAAGGCATTTGATAAGGTTTCCTATGGTAGGCTCATTCATAAAGTTAGGAGGTATGGGATGCAGGGAGATTTGGCTATCTGAATTCAGAATTGGCTGGCTGATAGAAGGCAGAGAGTGGTTGTAGATGGAAAGTATTCTGCCTGGAGGTCAGTGTTGAGTGGTGTCCCACAGGGCTCTGTTCTTGGACCTCTGCTCTTTATAGTTTTTATAAACGACTTCGATGAGGAGATTGAAGGGTTGATTAGCAAATTTGCAGATAATACAAAGGTTGGAGGTGCCGTTGATAGTATCAAGGGCTATTGCAGGCTGCAGCGCAACATAGACAGAACGCAGAGCTGGGCTGAGAAATGGCATATGGCGTTCAACCTGGATAAATGCGAAGTGATGTATTTTGGAAGGTCAAACTTGAATGCTGAATACAGGATTAAATACAGGATCCTTGGAAGTGTGGAAGAACAGAGGAATCTTGGTGTTCAAAGTGTGTAGATGCGTCAAAGTTGCCACCCAAGTGGATAGGGTAGTTAAGAAAGCATATGGTGTTTTGGCCTTCATTAACAGGGGGGGCGGGTTTAAGAGCCATGAGGTTTTGCTACAGCACAAGGGTATACAGGAAAGCCACACACAGACCAAGTCCTGAACTACGAAAGCAACCACCCCAACACACACAAAAGAAGTTGCATCAAGACACTATCCAAAAGGGCCACAACACACTGCAGCACACCAGAACTGCAAAAAGAGGAAGAAGAACACCTATACAATGTATTCACCAAAAACGGATACCCGCACAATTTCATCAACAGATGCCTAAGGGAAAGACAACGGAACGAAGACATGCTGCAACCCAAGGGACTAGCCACACTACCATACATCAAGAGCATTTCTGAACTGACAGCCATTACTGCGACCACTAGGACTCATAACAGCACACAAACCAACACCCACTCTCAGACAACTCACCAGGACTGCACAAAACACTACATAGGACAAACAGGAAGACAGCTAATAATCCACATCCATGAACACCAACTAGCCACGAAAAGACACGACCAGCTATCCTCAGTAGCCACACACACAGATGACAAGCAACATGAATTCGACTGGGACAACACTACTATTATAGGACAAGCCAAACAGAGAACAGCCAGGGAATTCCTAGAGGCATGGCACTCATCCACAGATTCTATCAACAAACACATCGACCTGGACCCAATATACCGGCCACTACAGCGGACAGCTGGAACTGACAACTGGAAGCGGCAGATTCAAACCACTACAAATGCTGGAGGAAAGATCACAGAAGCGCTTCACAGGAGACTCCCAAGCACTGAGGATGTCACCTAGACAGGGGACGAAACGTCTGCAACACAAATTCCCAGCTTGGCGAACAGAACCACAACAAAGAGATCATGGATTTTAGAGAGTCTGAAAGCAAGGACATCGTGACACAAGTTTAGCCTCAACCAGATCCCATTTTGAACCTTACTCTTGAAGGATGAATGTAAGAACCTTTAAGAGTATTGATATGCAGAGAGATCTGGAAGTGCAGGCCCACAGATCACTGAAGGTGGAAGCTCAGGTAAACAAGGCAGTAAAAAGGTTCATGGCTTACCTTGATTGGAAGACAAGTAATGCTGCACCCATATGGAACTTTAGTTTGGCCACACTTGGAATATTGTATATAGTTCTGGTCACCACACTGTCGGATGGATGTGGATTCTTTGGAGAGGGTACAGAAAAGGTTTACCAGGATGTTGCTTGGTATGAGGGATTTTAGTTATGAGGTAAGGTTGGACAGACTGGGTTTGTTTTCATTTGAATGCAGGAGTTTGAGGGCTGACTGGAAAGAAGTTTCTAAGATTGTGAATGGCATGGATAAAGTGGAAAGTATGAAGCATTTTCCCAGGGTAGAGGGGTCAATTACTAGGGGGCACAGGTTCAAGTTGTGAGGGACAAGTTTAAAAGACATGTGTAAGGCAGGCTTTTCACACAAGGATGGTGAGTGCCTGGAACATGCTGCCAATGGAGGTGGTGGAAGTAGACCCAATAGCAGCATTCAAGAAGCACTTGGATGAATCCAAGAATATGAAGGGAATAGAGGGATACAGATCCTGTAAGTGAAGATGGTTTTAATATACAAGGGCAAAATATGTTGGTGCAGGCTTGGAGGGCTGAGGGGCCTGTTCCTGTGCTGTATTCTTTGAGGTGAAGGCTTTGAAAAGATTTATGAGAAACGTTCCAGGAATGAGGGACTTCAGGAATGTGCAGAGACTAGAGAAGCTGAGCCTGTTCTCCTCAGAGAGAAGTTTAAGAACAGACTTCATGGGTTTGATCTATTTCTCACAATTTTCAAATGTAATCAAATTTTTTGGGCATTAACAGAATTGAGGAAAATAGTAATTGAGAACAAAAAGGAGAGGTTGATAATCAGATGTATCATGAATTTACAGAATAGTGAAATGGGTTTCAGGAGGCCAATGGTCTCTTTCTGCCCTTATATTCATGAATACAACTTTACAATTGCATTGAAACTAATGACAGCAAGTATGGCTGCAGCCCTCAACAACTCTCATTTGCTCCTGAGAATAACCTGCTTTCAGATTACTCAAAGTATAAAGTTTTGAGCAAATATTTAAAGTAGGTGAGCAGTAGTGATAGAGGACTGTATAATCAGGGGCTCAGATAGGTATTTCTGTGCTGTGAACAAGACTCCAAGATGGTATACTGCCTCACTGGTACCAGATTCACGGCTGTCTCTGAGTGGCCACAGGACATTCTGAAGGGGAAGGGCGAACAGCCAGAGATTACGGTCCATATTGGAACCAATGGTATCAACAAAAAGAGAGATGGGATCCTCTTTCAGAGGAAGTTGAAAAGCAGGACCTGTAAGATTGTAACCCCAGGATTACTCCCTGTGCCACTTGCCAGTAGGGCAAGAAATAAAGATGGTACATCAGCTACATGGCTATAGAGCTGGTATAGGAGGAAGAGCTTCAAGTATGTGGATCATTGGGATGTCTTCTGTTGCAGGTGAGTTTTGTGCAAGTAGGACAGATTGTACCTAAACTGGATGGGCGCTAATATCCTAGGTTTGCTAGTGCCACTCAGGAGGGTTTAAACTAGTGTGGCAGGGGGACAGGAACCAGAGTTGGTCAGCAAGTGAAATGACCAAGGAGGAGTCAGAGATTAAGGCCAGTACGGCTAAGAGGAACAATAGAGATTACTGAACACAGCAGGACTGGCGGTCTGAGGTGGATTTGTTTTAGTGCATGGAGTACGATAGCTAAAGCTGATGAACTTAAAAGCTTGGATTAATACGTACAACTATTATGTCATAGCTAATACAGAGACTTGATTGAGACAGGGATAAGACCTCCAACTTAACATTCTCGGATTTAAATGTCTCAGGCAAGATAGAGGGGGATATGAAAGAGGAGTTGCGTTACTGATTAGGGAGAATATGCAGTTGTACTGAGGGAGGGCAGCTTGGGGTGCTCATCAAGTGAGGTCATATGGATGGAGTTCAGTATTAGGGATGTACAATTACATGGTTGGTGTTGTACTACAGACCTCCCCCACAGACAGTGGGAGAAAGAGGTGCAGATATGTGGGCAGAATATGGAAAAATGTCAAAGCAACTGGGACTCAATTAGTGCAAGGGGCTTGGATGGGGAGGAATATGTTAGGCATGTGAAGGATGGTTTTGTTGTTGGTAAAATACTACTAAGCTCAGATTATAGTGGGTCAAACACAGAGTTTATTGACAAAAGCTTTTGGGAGAAGTCAAGTCCTCAAAGGAATGTCTGGACTTCTCATCGAAAACGGTTTGGGCTTGTTTATTTATACAATTTTCTTAATCTACACATTTTATGTACATTTCACAAGAAACCACCTTTGTTCCAGATTGCTGTTATCAGCAGATGTTGCAGCTTGATAGGCTTTATCCTCCTTGATTTGATTTGCTGTACTTCCATTCACAGGGTCGTTACAAGTCTGATGCTCGTTTTGTGACTCACTGACATTATTACAGATAACCATGGAGTCTTCCTGAGGTATTACCATGTGTTAATTACATTGTTACAAGATCTCTCCACCTTCAGTTTCGTGAAACAATATGCAAATAGCCCAGCTAAGGAATTGGGTATACTAGACCTGGTGTTGGGGAAAGAACCTGACTAGGTGATCAAAGTTTCAGTGGGGAAGCATTTTGGGAACAGTGACCATAATTCAATAAGTTTTTAGTTACTGATAGATAAGGATAAAAGTATTCCTCAGGTCAAAATATTAAATTGGGGTAAAGCTAACTAGGACAATATTAGGCAGGAATTGGAGAACGTATAGTCTGTTCTCATATAACGTGACAGTCGCATTCCCATGCAATCCCACGTTATAAAAAAGTCACAATAGTAGCACCATTTAAATCAATGGGACTGAATCACGTCATAACCAATATAAGTAAGGAAAGTTCGCGTTCTACAACTAATGGTCTAACTTCTTCAACTGCATTACAGCCAATTTGTGTTGAAAAACATGCATTATAGCAGAACTGACTGGAGATGGAGTGCGGCTGTTTTAGAGTAGATCTACATCTAATGTGTGAATCTTTTAAAGGCCAGTTGATTACAGCTCAGGACCACCGTGTTCCTGTGACAATGAAGAAGGATGGCAAAATTATTGAATAACAAGACAAATTGACAGCTTAGTCAAAAAGAAAAAGGAGGCATACAGAACCCTTGAAAAATACAAAGATAGCAGGAAAGAACACAAATAAGGAATTAGGAAGGCTAAAGGATACCATGAAATGCCTATGGCAAACAGGATTAAGGAAAATCCCAAGATCTTTTGGAGGTCTTTAATGAACAAGTGGGTGAATAAGGAAAGGGTGCTTAAGGACAAAGGAGGGAATGTATGTGTGGAGCTGGAGAATGTCAGTGAGGTCCTTAATGAATGTTTTGCATTGGTATTCACAAAGGAGAGTGACATGGTGAATGGTGAGTCTTTGGAGGGATATGATGGTGTTCTAGATCATGTGATTATAAAACATGTGTTAGGTGTTTTGAAAAGCATTAAAGGTAGATAAGTTCCCAGGATCTGATGGGATGTGACCCAGGATGCTGAGGGAGGCAGGTGAGGAAATTGCTGGGGTCCTATATGAAATCTTTGTATCGTCTTTAATCACAGGAGAGGTCCCAGAGAACTGGAGAATAGCCAATGTCATTCCTTTGTATAAGGCATACTCCAGAAAATTACAGCTTTACATCATTGGGAGGGAAATTACTGGAGAAGATTTTTAAGGATAGGAATAACTCACATTTGGAAACAAATATGGACTTACTAGCGACAGGCAGCTTGGCTTGTGTCAGCAAGATCACAGCTCACAAACTTGATTGAGTGTTTTGAGGAAGTGACAATAATTGATGAGGGCAAGGCGGTACATGTTTGCTATATAGAGAAAGTGAGAATATGGACTTTAGCAAGGACTTTGACAAGGTCTGTCATGGCACGTTGATACAAAAGGTAAAGTTACATAGGATCTGGGGTGAGCTGGTAGGATGAATACAAAATTGGCATAGAAGACAGTGCTGGTGGAAGGGATTGTTTTTTGTCTGGAAATCTGTAACCAGTGTTGTTGCACAGGGTTCAGTGCTGGGACCTCTGTTTGATAACTTATATAAATGATTTGGAGGAGAATGTAGATGGCCTGATTAGTAAGTTTGAAGATGGCAAAGATTGAGAGAACTGTGGATAATGAAGAGGATTGCCAGATACAGATAGGCTGGAGACTTGGGTGAAAAAATGGCAGATGGTGTTTAATCTGGATGAATGCAAGGTTAGATTAGATTAGATTACTTACAGTGTGGGAACAGGCCCTTCGGCCCAACAAGTACACACCGACCCGCTGAAGCGCAACCCATCCATACATTTACCCCTTACCTAACACTACGAGCAATTTAGCATGGCCAATTCACCTGACCCGCACATCTTTGTGGGGGTCTCTGGCACTGTGAGGCAGCAGTGCTAACCACTGTGCCACCGTGCCGCCCACAAATACATTTTGAAAGGTCTAATGTAGGAAGGAAGTATACAGTAAATGGCAGAGCCCTTAACAGCATCAACATACAGAGGGATCTAGGTTTACTGGTCCACAGTTCCCTGAAAATGGCAACACAAGTGTACAAGGTGGTCAACAAGGCACACAGCCTACTTGGTCAAGTCACAGAGTGTAAAAATTGGCAAGTCATGTTGCAGCTGTACAGAACTTTAGCAAGACCACACACGACCAGAAGGATGTACAAGAGTTTGCAGGCCATGCTCGTCATATAACAGTTTGATTTGGCCACTTTTGGAATATTGCACAAAGTTCTGATTGCCACATAACCAGAAAGATGTGGATGGTTTGGAGACAATAGAGGAGGTTCACCAGGATGTTGCCTGGTATGGGCACTAGCTAAGAAGACAGTTGGAGTAGATTAGGATTATTTTCATTAGAAAGACAGATTGAGGGGGGAAACCTGATTGAGGTCAACAAAATCATGAGGGGCATAGACAGGGTGGATAGCAAGAAGCTTTTCCCCAGAGTCAGTAAACTTGTTTACTGGGGGTCACAAGTTCAAGGTGAGAGGGGAAAAGTTTAGAGAAGATATGCATGGAAAGTTCTTTATGCAGAGGGTGGGTGGGTGCTTGGAACATGTTGCCCGTGGTGGTGGTAGGGGTGGGAATAATAGCATCATTTAAGATGTATTTAGACAGATACATGAATGGGCAGGGAACAGAAGGATACAGATCCTAAGAAAATAGGCGACAGATTTAGATAGAGGATCTGGATCAGCACAGGCTTGGAGGCTGAAAGGCTTGTTCCTGTGCTGTAATTTTCTTTGTTCTTGGACGTGCAGACTTCGGTGAGGGTACAGAAATGATTTCCCAGGATGTTGCCTGGTTCGGAGGGTACTAGCCAAACTTAGTTTGTTTTTACTTGAATATCAAAAGATGGCGGCCGATGATATATACAAAATAATGAGATGCATGGATAGAAGAGACAGTTTTTTTTCGCAGAGTACGAATATCAATTATTAGGGAACATAGGTTTAGGGTTAAAAAAAAAGAGAACGTTTTAAGAAGATCATAGAATCTCAAGAGAATGGAAACAGGCCATTTAGCCCGGAGACGTGAAAGACCGTTTTTTTGTTTCATATAGAGGGTGGGAAGTACCTGGAATGCATTGTCAGAGGAGTTGGTGGAGGCAGTTAGTCATAGAATCATACAGCATGGAAACAGACCATTTGGTCCAACCCCCAATCCATGCCGACCATAATCCCAATCTAAACTAGTCCCACGTGCCTGCTCTTGGCCCACATCACTCCAATTCATGTACTTATCTAAATGTCATTTAAATGTTGTAGCTATGTCTGCATCTACCACCTCCTCAGGAAGTTCATTCCACATACAAACCACCCTGTGTAAAAAAAGTTGGTTCTCATGTCTTTTTAAAATCTCTCTCCTTTCAGCCTCTTGCCAGGGAAATGAACAGGCAGGGAATAGAGGGATATGGACCACAGAGGCAAAAGTTTTTAAATTTAGGAAGGGATGTGTCAGTGCTGTCTTGGTGAGCAGAAGAATCTGTTTCTATGCTGTATTGTGTTTTATTCTTGCTTCTACTTTCTCATTTGTTCACTGGATCAGGGCAGTAAGTGGTGAGATCAGCATTGATCATCTGGTATAAATGGAACACAGTACTGATGATGTCAAAACCTAGAGAGCATAGTCGCTGGAACAGTAGAAGAGGGAGGTCAAAACTCACTCTCTCCTCACTAAACATCCTCACCACAACATCAACAGATCATTTACCTAAATTTTCGCTTTGCCCCACTTTCTTGATAGGGAAATGTCTATCAGCTACATCATTCTTTATTGGACAATTCCCATGGAACCACAATGCTGTCCTGTTCCTCCCAAAGTCATCTTGCATTGGAAAACAGCTCAAAATCCAGACAGCATAAAGATTGGCTGCTCCTGTACATGTTCCAGGCAATCATTATACCAAATACCTCCATCACCCCAAAGATGTGAACCCTCCTCCCATCCAGACATTCTAAAAATGCCTAGCACAAGGACAATGTGCATTTATATAGCACCATTTCTGCCCTCAGGATATGGCAACTCATTTTAGAGTCAATGAAGTAATCAACAACATGTCATTGTTGTAATGTTGCAAAAATCAGCTGGCTTGTTTTTCCACACCAATCTGCCATAAATAAAAATATCAATAACAAGAATTTCTTTATAATGTGGGCTGAAGGATATATATTTCCCACTCTTCTTTCAAATAGAGTAATAGATTTTTTTTACCCCTAACTGAAAAAGCAAATTAAATCTGATGTAACAATTCATACAGAAGACTAATACAATCTAATCATACAGGGTTATGTACTCATCTCTGGAGTAAGACTTGACCCGCAGGCTACCCACTAAACCATACAAATATCAACGGAGGAAGCTGCTGCCTGGCACAGGGGTCGAGTGACACTGACTCCTTCAATTGTAGCTTCAAAAGAGTTAGGTCAGAATTGGAAATTCAGCTAACTATAACTTTGTTGTATTGAAATACAAGGAACCTTTATGACAGTATTGCAAGAAGCAATAAACATTTAGGATAGATGAGAGTTTGACTGGGAGCTGAATGCTAGAGAGTTGAGATTTAAAATCCCAATCTCTGATTATTGGGCCATGCTGACTCAGTGATAGTTTGGCTTCATGACACACTGGAAGATTGAGAGGAATTGCAGAGTAACTTTGCAGAGAATACAAAACTGTGTATGGGCTTCAGATTAGTGACAACACTCCCTTTAAAGTCAGGAGCTAAAAGAGATCAGTACCCAACCTACATGATCTTTTTCTGATCTACAATATGTCTGAAAGTCTATGAATTAGGGATTCATAGAATTCACATTCCAAGAAAGATTTTAAACAGTCAATCTTATACTTTGTTCTGTTAACAAAAAAGATTTAGCATTTACAAATAGTCATAAAATACATTCATTAAAACTTTATACATATAGAATGTTTACTTTGCATGTTATGTACAAGAGAATCAAAACTTAGCAACTCTGTTTCTATTTGAAAATTAAATGTTCCAGAAAAATTATTTCACACCTTTAAAAGTAGGTCGTTTGCTGGTCCTGTGCTGAGAAAGGAGTTCAAAGCAAAAATGCTGCCAATACCAGGATTCAAAAAGAATAATAATTCTGGTCTGACAGACAGCTGTAACTCTCTAAATACTGTCAGACCTGTTGAGAATCTCTGCCATTTGCTGTTTGTATTTGGAACCAGAAGTATCCAAATCACAAACCCCCACAGTCACATGCTACTGTGTTGATAGAGTTCTTGTTTCAGGGAGGTCCAGGTTACCGACCACCCATTACAAAGCTTGGATCTTCACAGTCGTCCACCTTGTCGTTGGGGCTGTTCTCTTCTTCCTCACTGCTGGAATTTTCAGAGCCTAGAGGACAGATTAAAGAAAGTGATATTCACAAAAGGATACTTCAGTGTTCAACCATCATCTCAGAATGTTTGTCATAATTGTGCAATGAAGTCTGCCTGAACAATTGTATAAACTAAGTGATACTCTTTTTCTTCTTCACAGGTAAAGAAATTATCAGCTCCTAACAAAAATCTGGGATGCTAAGAGAGATGAAGTGATGGCAGATTTGACGAGGTAAAGGGAGACAATAAAGTAATACCGCAAGCTATCACTTTGGTTTAGGATTACAATTACTAACAGTCATAGAGATGTACAGCATGGAAACAGACCCTTCGGTCCAACCCGTCCATGCCAACCAGATATCCCAACCCAATCTAGTCCCACCTGCCAGCGCCCAGCCCATATCCCTCCAACCCCTTCCTATTCATATACCCATCCAAATGCCTCTTAAATGTTGCAATTGTACCAGCCTCCACCACATCCCCATGCAGCTCACTCCATGCGCATACCACCCGCTGCGTGAAAAAGTTGCCCCTTAGGTCTCTTTTATGTCTTTTCCCTCTCACCCTAAACCTATGCCCTCTAGTTCTGGACTCCCTGACCTCAGGGAAAAGACTTTGTCCATTTATCCTATCCATGCCTCTAATAATTTTGTAAACCTCTATAAGGTATATCATTCCCCTCAAGAACAAGTATACCGTTTTGGATACTTGTGGGGGGGGGATGACTTACCAGGGGCAAGCAACGAGGTTCAGGCCTCTGGCACGGAGCCTGGCCCCGTTGCTCAGAAGGGTAGGGTGGAGAAAGGTAGAGCAATAGTTCTTGGGGACTCGATAGTGAGGGGTACAGACAGACGGTTTTGTGTGGGCGACAGGGACTCACGTTTGGTATGTTGCCTCCCAGGTGCAAGGGTACGTGATGTCGCTGATCGTGTTTTCCGGGTCCTTAAGGGGGAGGGGGAGCAGCCCCAGATCGTGGTCCACGTTGGCACCAACGATATAGGTAGGAAGAAGGGTGAGGATGTCAGACAGGCTTTCAGGGAGCTAGGTTGGAAGCTCAGAGTTAGAACAAACAGAGTTGTAGTCTCTGGTTTGTTACCCGTGCCACGTGATAGAGAGTCGAGGAATAGGGAGAGAGAGCAGTTAAATGCGTGGCTACAGGGATGGTGCAGGAGGGAGGGATTCCGGTTTCTGGACAACTGGGGTCCTTTCTGGGGAAGGTGGGACCTCTATAAAAAGGATGGGCTACACCTGAACCTGAGGGGCACCAGTATCCTTGGGGGGAGGTTTGCTAGTGCTCTTTGGGAGGGTTTAAACTAACTCCGTGGGGGCATGGGAACCAGGACTGTAGCTTTAGGGTACAGGACCTTGAGTGTAGGGAGGTTAGGAATAATGCAGTGATCTCTAAGGAGGGTGCCTGTAACCAGAAGGGTGGATTGAAGTGTGTATACTTCAATGCCAGAAGTATAAGGAATAAGGTAGGTGAACTTGCAGCGTGGGTTGGTACCTGGGACTTCGATGTTGTGGCCATTACAGAAACGTGGGTAGAACAGGGACAAGAATGGCTGTTGCACGTTCCAGGGTTCAAATGTTTTAGTAGGATCAGACATGGGGGTAAAAAAGGGGGAGGCGTGGCATTACTTGTCAAAGATAGTATCACAGCAGTGGAATGGACGATGGAAGAGGACTTGCCATCTGAGGTAGTTTGGGCTGAGGTTAGAAATAGGAAAGGTGAGGTCACCCTGTTAGGTGTTTTCTACAGGCCTCCTAATAGTCCTAGAGAAGTAGAGGATAATATTGCGAGGATGATTCAGGAAAAGAGTGAAGGTAGCAGGGTGGTTGTTATGGGGGACTTTAACTTCCCAGATATTGACTGGGAGAGCTATAGCTAGAGTTCATTAGATGGGTCGGTGTTTGTACAATGTGTGCAGGAGGGTTTCCTGACACAATATGTCGACAGGCCAACAAGAGGGGAGGCTATATTGGATTTGGTTCTAGGTAATGAACCAGGCCAGGTGTTAGACTTGGAGGTAGGTGAGCACTTCGGGGACAGTGACCACAACTCGGTGACTTTTACTTTAGTGATGGAGAGGGATAATCGTGCGCCGCAGGGCAAGAGCTATAGCTGGGGGCAGGGAAATTATGATGCAGTGAGGCATGACTTAGGATGTGTGGATTGGAAAAACAGGCTTCAAGAGAAGAACACTAATGAGATGTGGGGATTGTTCAAGGAGCAGCTACTGCGTGTCCTCGATAGGTATGTACCAGTCAGGCATAGTGTAAAGGGCCTTGTGAGGCAGCCGTGGTTTAGTAAGGAATTGGAGTCCCTTGTGAAAGGGAAGAAGGCAGCATATGTAAAGATGAGGCGTGAAGGTTCAGTAGGGGCGATTGAGAGTTATAAGGTAGCCAGGAAGGAGCTAAAGAGGGAGCTAAGAGAAGCGAGAAGGGGACATGAAAAGTCTTTAGCTGGTAGGATTAGGGAAAACCCAAAGGCTTTCTATAGGTATGTCAAGAATAAAAGGATGACTAGGGTAGGTATCGGTCCAGTCAAGGATAGTAGTGGGAAGTTGTCTGTGGAGGCGGAGGAGATTGGAGAGACATTAAATCAGTACTTTTCATCAGTATTCACTCAGGAACAGGACACTGTTGCTGATGTGAATATGGAATCACAAATAATTAGAATGGATGCCCTGGAAATATGCAGGGAAGAGGTTTTGGGAATATTGGAAAGGATGAATATAGATAAGTCTCCTGGGCCTGATGGCATTTACCCCAGGATCCTATGGGAAGCTAGGGAGGAGATAGCAGAGCCATTGGCCTGGATTTTTATGTCGTCATTGTCAACGGGAGTAGTACCAGAGGACTGGAGGATAGCGAATGTGGTCCCATTGTTCAAGAAAGGGAGTAGGGATAGCCCTAGTAACTATAGGCCAGTGAGTCTGACTTCAGTGGTGGGCAAAGTCTTAGAGAGAATGGTAAGGGATAAGATTTATGAACATCTGGGTAGGAATAACGTGATCAGGGATAGCCAGCATGGTTTTGTGAAGGGCAGGTCGTGCCTCACAAACCTTATTGAGTTCTTTGAGAAGGTGACTAAGGAAGTGGACGAGGGTAAAGCAGGAGATGTTGTGTATATGGATTTTAGTAAGGCGTTCGATAAGGTTCCCCATGGTAGGCTAATGCTAAAACTACGGAGGTATGGCATTGAGGATACATTAGAGGTTTGGATTAGGAATTGGCTGGCTGGAAGGAGACAGAGGGTAGTAGTTGATGGATTATGTTCATCTTGGAGCGCAGTTACTAGCGGTGTACCACAAGGATCTGTTTTGGGACCATTGCTTTTTGTTATCTTTATAAATGATCTAGAGGAAGGACTTGAAAGCTGGGTAAGCAAGTTTGCGGATGACACAAAAGTCGGTGGAGTTGTGGATAGTGAGGAAGGAAGTGGTAGGTTACAGCGGGATATAGATAAGTTGCAGAGCTGGGCGGAAATGTGGCAAATGGAATTCAATGTAGCTAAGTGCGAAGTCGTTCACTTTGGTAGGAATAACAAGATGATGGATTACTGGGCTAATGGTAGGCTACTTGGTAGTGTGGATGAGCAGAGGGATCTTGGAGTCCACGTACACAGATCTCTGAAAGTTGCCACCCAGGTAAATAGTGCTGTGAGGAAGGCATATGGTGTACTGGGCTTTATTGGCAGAGGAATTGAGTTCCGGAGTCCTGAGGTCATGTTGCAGTTGTATAAGACTCTGGTGAGGCCTCATCTGGAGTATTGTGTGCAGTTTTGGTCGCCATACTATAGGAAGGATGTGGAAGCTTTAGAACGAGTGCAGAGGAGGTTTACCAGGATGTTGCCTGGAATGGTAGGAAAATCTTATGAGGAAAGGCTGAGGCACTTGGGGCTGTTCTCATTGGAGAAGAGAAGGTTTAGGGGAGATCTGATAGAAGTGTATAAGATGATTAGGGGTTTAGATAGGGTAGATACTAAGAACCTTTTACCGCTAATGGAGTCAGGTGTTACTAGGGGACATAGCTTTAAATTAAGGGGTGGTAGGTATAGGACAGATGTTAGGGGTAGATTCTTCACACAGCGGGTTGTGAGTTCATGGAATGCCCTGCCCGTATCAGTGGTGAACTCTCCTTCTTTATGGTCATTTAAGCGGGCATTGGATAGGCATTTGGAAGTTATTGGGCTAGTATAGGTTAGGTAGGATTCGGTCGGCGCAACATCGAGGGCCGAAGGGCCTGTACTGCGCTGTATCCTTCTATGTTCTAAGGTAACCCCTCAGCCTCCGATGCTCCAGGAAAAACAGCCCCAGCCTGTTCAGCCTCTCAATGCATCAGCAGATAAGGCCAGAGATTGTAAGTTTTTTTAATTAAAAAGTTTAAAGCCTGTACCTGAATGCATAGAGGGATGGCTCACTAAGACAGATCGAAACAAATAGAGACATGGATGCAATGTGACCAAGGCAGGGTTCTGAATGCTGAAGGGAATGTGGAATGACAGAACTGTTGGGAAAAAGTGGTGAGACTGCTCTGTTTGTTCAAGACAGCCTTAATTCAGAACTGAGGTAAGGCCTTCACTTCAAAGACTAGATTAGATTAGATTACTGAGGATTAAATTAGATTACTTACAGTGTGGAAACAGTCCCTTCGGCCCAACAAGTCCACATCAACCCGCCAAAATGCAACCAACCCAGACCCATTCCTCACATTTACCCCTTCAGCTAACACTATGGACAATTTAGCATGGCCAATTCATCTAACCTGCACCCAGAGGAAACCCACGCAGACACAGGGAGAATGTGCAAACTCCACATAGTCAGTTGTCTTTGGCAGGAATTGAACCCGGGTCTCTGGCGCTGTGAGGCAGTAGTGCTAACCACTGTGCCACCATCCCACCGACAGTGACATAGAATGAGTTTGAATAGAGATAAGAAATAAAAGGTGAGAGATCCCTAGTGGAAGCAGATTGTTGGTCGCCCAATGGTCGGATAGAGAATACAGAGAAAAATAAATGGAAGATGAAAGAAATGCGCTGCAATTACCGTGAGTGACTTTAACCCACATGTGAATTGATAGAATCTGATTGGCAATGATAGTCTGGAAAATGAATTCATTCTATTCAGAACATTCTTGAGTCAAACAGGGAGCAGGCTATTCTAGTCTTTGTAAAGTGCCACAGTACAGCATTGATCAATGATGATAAGAAAGCCTCTAGATGACAGCGGTCACAACATAATAGAATTTCATGTTCGGTCTGAAGGGGAGAAACATGATGCCACAGCTAAAATTTTAAACCTAACTAAAAGTAAAAGAGGGTATGAAGGCAGAGCTCGTACAGTGAACTGGGAAGTTTGATTAAAAGGTAGGACAGTGAATTTGTAATTGCAGACTTTTAATAGCTCTCAGCAAAGATTCACCCCAGTGAGAAAGAAAAGTTGTTTGACGAGGATGAATCAACTGTGACTATATAGGGACGTTAAGGGGAGTGTTGCATGAAACTGCAGAGACTAATGGAAGCTTACCGGATTCAGCACTCTTTGAGAACTAGCCAACAATGATTATCAGGATAATAAAGGGAGTGAAAGCAAAGTATGACTGAAAACCAACTATAATATGAAAACAGGTAGTAAGAGTTTCTCCAAATATTTTAATCAAAAAAAAAGAGTAAATGAAACTAATGTTGGTGTTTTAGTGTGTGTCTGGGCAATTGATAATGGAAACCAAAGGCTTTTTTTTCAGGTAGATAGAGATTTACAATATGAATCAGTGACTGGATTGAAGGAACTGAACAAATAATTACTAAGGTTTCCGACAAACCAAAATAGGTAAGCAAGTAGATTAGTAGTCCAAGAAAGTGTATTAACAAAAGAAATAGAGTGGTTAAATGAGGGGACAAAAATTTGGCAGAGGAATAAATGAAAATGTAAACTTGTCCACTTTGGTAAGAGTAGGAAAGCGTAAAACAATTTAAATGGAGATAAACTGCAGAAATGGGATCCTCCTTCAACATTAACAGAGTCACATATCAGTATAATAACTAACACTGCAAAACTTTTATTAAATATCTATATAATGTACTAAACCACATCGAAAATTCAGCTTTAAGTTAATTGCATTACCTTTTAGAGCCTGGCTCAGCATGTCTCTCTACATAGGACTCACAGTAGAATTGTGGAGTTTAAAAGAAAGAGAATGCAACGTTTCCTAACAGATCACCTGATGAAAAGGCCATAACCTGAACCATTAACTGTTTCTCTCCCCACACTTGCTGCCAAGCATTTCCAGTTTCATTTTTTAAAAATGGTTCTAGGCGCTGCATTTCAGGCACAGAAGAAGCAACAAGAGTTTTGATGGAACCTTCAGCAACTACTTTTCCTGAAAGAATTCCAGGCATTGATTTTGATGCAGCCCAGAATAAATTAGAAATGGAGCGCAGCTTACCTGTGGTTTTTGTAGAGTCCTGCTTGGCTTTCTTTGCCAACAGCTTCTTCTCCTTCAACTTCTGACTGTATTGAGAAAAATAAGTTAGTAATTTGCTCCTTACATCTAAATTTAAAATTTTGAATTAATTCTTCTCAATCCAGATAAAAAGCTTTCCTTTCAGCCAGTACGTCATTAATTAAATTGGTTAATGATGGGTGTAAATATTCCCATGATCTACAACTTTTTTCCCTCTGCCAAGTGCAATTGAATTCCTGCTTGGTGAACAAGGCAGCATCTTCAGACTCTCATTAAAGTTGGTTGCAGTGCCTAGTGAGTGTAGAGGATGAATGTTGGTTCAAGATAACTGTGGCACCAATAGCCCCAACCTGGGTCAAAAAATTCCATACAAGGAGGGTCTTGACCCCACAGTAATTTTACTGAGTACCTTAATTACAAATCCATCAGTGGACCCCATCACCAACAACTGATAAAAACTCCTAAAACACAGAGCAGAATCAAACAGAACAGGTATGACAGGATAAGCAAAAGTAAGGACTGCAGATGCTGGAGATTAGAGTCGAGAACGTGATGTTGGAAAAGCACAGCAGGTCAGGCAGCATCCGAGGAGCAAGAAAATCGATGTTTCGGGCAAAAGCCCTTCATCAGGAATCCTTCATCGGGTATGACAGGCTGGCAGTTCTGACCTCTCACTGCCATGGTTCCATTGAATTGGAAATGAGATAAACTGTAATGTAATTTTTGATAGGGTCTCCTGGATCCAGGAGAAGATTGGCGGTTTTTACCGTTTCTTCCTGCGTTTCTCGGTCTTCTCTTCAGCCACTTTCCGATTGTTGTCTAGTTTCTTCTGAAATTCTTCTTCCAGACGTTGCTGTAAAGTAACAAATCATTAAAATGAATGATGCAGGCACCAACACAACCATGTAATAACACTCAGTTCACAGTTCATTTCATAGAAAAAGATTATATTCATTGTAAGAGCAGATAGCCTGAAGCCTCTTCAGATGGTTTAGTCACATCAATTATTTCTCAAGATGGGTGCAGTATCAGAATTACAATTCTTGCTGATATATCATCCAACATATTCCTACCCTCCCTCCCTCCCTCTGGGCTTTAACTCCTGCCTCAGTCAGCATCCCACTCAATTGGAATGGCCCCTATCTCCTAGGCAGTTTTCTTACTCTGCTCTCCCAAACAGGTCAGTATTGCGAACGTCATTGCGAGAAACCTTCTCAATATATAAAATGTGTTTTTTCGAAGTTCATTGTCAAAAGAGCGTTAACCCAAGCTACAGGATATGTTCACATTTCGAAGGAGAAACAACTCAGCTAAAAACAGGAGGAGTTGGTCATTTGGCTTTTTGAGATGTTCTGGTATTGAGCAAGATCATAGTGAATTCAACCTTGGTTTCAACTCCACTTTCTTATCAATTGCCAATAATCCATGACTTCATTATGTTCAAAATCTCTCAGCCTTTAATTCAAAGGTTCAGCCCACAGCTCTTTGGGATGCAGAGGTACCAGAATTAGAGTTGCAGGGCTTGAGGAGATGGCAGAGACAGGGAGTGGAAGGGCTGCATCTTTTTTAGTTTTCTTTGTTTTTGATTGTGGACTATAATGGAAAAGGACTTATTAAAACACAAAGACTGGAGCAGACATTGGTGACTTTTAAAACTAAGTCACTAGCACCCATTGCAGATTGTGTTTCCACTGCTGCTTTGCAGGGGATAAGATGGTGTGGCATGGCACCAGAGCGTGTGCAGAGTGAGAATTGGCTGGCTATTGGTAGGCTGTGGGCTTGTGTAATTATGACTAGCTGAGCATGCTAAAAGGTCATTAGCCTGACAGTAACTCACTTACTAGTTCCTGAGCAGTTGAACAGTGAGTGTGAATAGTAATGACAGAAGGTTTATCAGACTAGGCAGGGTCTGTCTCTGTATCTCTACAGCAACTAACTCAAATCTGGAGACAGTTATTCTCTCCCTCCATTGTCTCTCAACAGCTATGAAAGTGAACTTTTTTTTATTCATACAAAGAATGCTGACTGCAGTAAATATGCCAGCAGTCATTGATCATCTCTAACTGCCCTGAGGGTAATTAGGAATGAATAGCAAATGCTGGCCAATTACAAGTCAGCCATATTGCTGAGAGTCTGGACTCATGTTGACCATACTGGGTAAAGATTGCAATTTCCTCCCTTAAAAGGACGTTAGTAAAACAAATGGTTTTCCTGACAATCTGCAGTGGTTTTATTATCATTATACACTTAATTGCAGATTTTGTTTTATTGAATTCAAATGTTGCCATGGCAGGAATCAAACCTAGGATTAATAGCCTAGTGAGAATTCCATTAGGTCATCAAAGCGTAAATCACCTGTGTCTTTAGCAAAGAACTAAGAATCTGGAAAGAACGGACTCCCGAGAACAGAAAGTCTTGGAAGGGAAGTAGAACAAATTATTGAAGCCTGCAGACTGGTGCTACTTAAGTGTGTGTTTATCTTTCTTTCCTCCATCTACTACGCACACATTTTATTCTTTGTCGGTGTCTGTCTATTGGGATTTTAAAAGGAGATGGGAATTTTAGTTTGTACAGGCATTTGTTGATAATTCATAGATTACATATGATTAGATTAGATTAGATTACCTACAGTGTGGAAACAGGCCCTTTGGTCCAACAAGTCTACACCGCCCCTCTGAAGAGCAACCCACCCAGACCCATTCCCCTACATCTACCCCTGACTAATGCACCTAACTCTAAGAGCAATTTAGCATGGCCAGTTCACCTAACCTGCACATCTTTTGGACTGTGGGAGGAAACCAGAGCACCTGGAGGAAACCCACACAGACACGGGGAGAATGTGCAAACTCCATGGCCCGAGCTGGGAATCGAACCCAGGTCCCTGGTGCTGTGAGGCAGCAGTGCCGTCCACAATAAAGTATATGATGGGCATTTATTTATTTACAACAAACAGGAGCTCTTGTTAAACAGAGGAGCCTGGTCAGTGTTTTCTGTTAACCAGATTCCTTCAGACAGATAAGACAGAGACTTGATGTACGTTGATTAAATCACGAATGTTGTGGTGACACTAAAATACGATGGGGCACATTTTCCCAAGTGGGTCATAACAGAGAGGGTGAACATAAATAGGGATTTGAAAGAAGGATGAGAATTTTTATTGTTTCATTGCAAGACAGGACAGGTCACTTAACTGAGAGTGGAGAGGCTCTGCAGTTGGGTGATTAACTTACAACATCTGCACAGGAACCAGTTGCAACTTCAGGTTGAGAGAATGTGCATGATTGACCATGACAGCATTGGAATAGTTGAGTCTGGATAAGGTCCTATATAATCGAGATTAGCGTATAAAATTAAATTAAAATTAAATCAAAACATGGGTTTGGGAGGAGCGTACCAATTTGGACAATGTGAATACATTTGAAGACATTCACTTTGGTAGCAAAAACAGGAGGGTGGATTATTGTCTGAATGGCAACAGATTGGGAAAGGGGGAGGTGCACTAAGACCTGGGTGCTCTCGTACACCAGTCACTGAAACTGAACTTGCAGGTGCAGCGGGCGATAAAGAAAGCAAATGGTATGTTGGTTTTCATAGTGACTTGATTTGAATGCAGGAGCAAGGATGTTTTGCTGTAATTGTAGAGGGCCTTAGTGAGACCATATTGTGAGCAGTGGTTGCCTCCTTATCTGAGGAAGGATGTTCTGGTGATGGAGGGAATGCAATGACAATTTACCATGTGATTCCAGGACTAGTGTGTGAAGAGAGACTGGACCATTAGAAAAATGAAGGGTGATCTCAGAGAATAGAATTCGAATAGGATTCGACAGGATAATTGTACGATTGTATGAAAGATGTTCCCAATGGCCAGGGATACTCCAGAACCAGCATAGGGTTATGGGAAAGATCATTTGGGACTAAGATGATTGGAAATTTCTTCACCCAGACAGTAGTAAGCCTGTGGAATTTTCTTGTTACAGAAAGTGACTAAGGCCAAAACATTGTGAAAGAGTTAGATATCATTCTTACAGCTAATGGGATCAAAGGGTATGGGGCAAGAGTGGGTATGAAGTAAAATGATCAGCCATGATCATACTGACCAGCAGTACTGGCTTAGAGGGCCTAATGTCCACTCCTGCTCCTATCTTATGTTTCTATGTAACAAAGAAATAGGCAAACATTTCAGCAGATGAGCTGAGACAAAGGCGGAGATGGGTGATTTGGAAATAGGGGATCTTCATGGTAGTCAATATCACTGATATTCAAACAGGGCTCAGAGTTTGTAAACAGTTGAGTTAAATTCTAGACAATTGGCAAGGAAATCAATGAAGTTGGCAACAGGAATTGAAAATAATGGCATCAGAGAGGTTTAATATCAATTACCCATTAACTGAATGCTGGGAAATGATCACCGTTAAAAGATTTTTTAACAAAACTGATCTCTAATCTAAAACTCTGGTCTCCAAACTACCATCCTAACAGTACTGCCAGTGCCTAGGATATGAAACTCACATTCACCACAGACTCTCTGAAACCACCTGGGCAATGCACATTACAGACAGTTGAGAGTAGTGTAAAATTAACTTGCAAGCAGACTGCAGCACATACATTCAATAAACCCACTGCATTTGACACAGCAATAGATTTGAATGGTTGAAATCTCAAACACCAGTTAGGATGTACACTGATCCTGGAGTTCAGACCAACATTGCTTTCATTTTATGTGCAGTATTGAAGGAATCACACACCTGTGCTGCCTGCTTTTCCATGAACTCCTCCCTCATATATTCCCTTCGCCGCAGGTGCCTGTAAACATGGAACTCTCCACTGCCTGCACCAGCACTCGATCCTATTATCAGAGCAGAATGACGACACAATGTGGAGAAAAGGGTGTACAGTAAAACAGAATGTTAGCATTTAAAATCAACATCCTATTAATGTTTGATGTAAAAGACTATCAATCACATAGCAACTGTACGCTGGCATCCGTACCTGCACACAGAAAGAAGAGAGAGTATAATGTGACTGGGCGACACTCGGTGTCCGACGGGTAGCTCTGCAGAATGTGGAACGGTGACCACAATCACTGTTGAGAATATCTCGAACAGTTTCAAAACATCAGTTAAGCTGTAACTCTCCCTACTTGAAGATTATACTATATGACCAACCATTATTAATGTCGAGTTATAGAAGGGATGTTTCAATTTTGCTAAAGTACACAAAGGAGGAGATATGGTAGCAGAAATCTCTTCATATGTCTGGTTTTTCAAATATTTGTCCACAAAACAGGTTGGTTATTGGTTTAGGTTTACATTCCATTCTTAAATAAACTGCAGGGGTTCTACGTTGAGGACAGAAGTCCAGATGTACATTCAAAGACAATAAGGAAAAGGAGGGAAGCACCACAAGATCTTCAGTTGATCCAATCACCAGTTCACATTGCTCTTGGAACTGAAGCAACCAAAAAAGGGAAAAATGAAAGCATTGTTTCGTCGCAGTAAATCAAAATAAGACAACAATGGCTTCTCGCAGGTGATAGAGGAGAACAGTACCTCACCTGCAATGAATGCCAATTACATGCCTGAAGCTTTCTAACTTTGGATCATACTTTACTGAACGAATACCTTCTGCATTTCTTTTAAGTTATTGTTCATCATTTAAAACTATTACATTTGCCTGCTACCCAGAATTGACTCAACCATCTCGAAGCAAACACCTGGCAGATGAAGTATAATATGGGAAATGGGAAGTGGTTCATTTTGGAAGGGATAATAAAGTATTACTTAAATGGACAACGTTTACAGAATTCTGAGCTGCAGCAGAATCTAGGTGCTGTGGTACTCAAATCACAAAATGTTAGTATAAAAGGTGCAGCAAATACCTCGGCAACTAATGGATGCTGCCTTTAATACAAGAGGGATTGAACACAAAGAATTATGTCATGATTCAGTTATACAGGGCATTGGTGAGACCACCATCTTGAAAACTATGTACAATTTTGGACTTAACTAAGGAAAAATGCACCAAAGGCAGTTCAGAGGAAGTTTACTAGATTGGTATCTGGAATGAGTTAGTTATTTTAAGGATAAGTTGAACAAACGAGGCTTAATCCATTGGAGTTTAGAGCAAGGGGTGACTTGGTTGAAGTGTAGCCCAATTACTACTCCATCTTACATTGTTCCGGATCCAATTATTTTCTGAAAGTTATCTCTGGATTATTTTACAACCTCTCACTTCCACCATAATTTGCAAACAGAAAATACAGCAGGTTTATTGGATAGGCCGTCCTCCTTCACCAGTGCCAACATTACTAATCATTTTAAAGTTGCAAATAAAAACTTTTCAAAATGCATGGAACAGACACCCAGAGTGTAAAAGGCGGAATGTGTCCAAGAAACTTTCCAAAATCAATGTGCAGAAAGCCCTACTTGGCAGGATGTAACATTGGACCTCCTCTTTGAAAACGAGGTCAGGCAAGTGACTGGAGAGCACTTTGGGTCCAGTGACCATAACTCTCTGTTTTAACATAGTTATGGCAAAGAATATGACAGGTCCACAGGTTAAGGTACTAAACTGGAGTGGGGCCATTAGGCAGGATCGAGCAGAGGTCAACTGGGTCAGTCTGTTTGATGGAAAAAGAATGACTGGCAAATAGATGTCTTTTAAAATTTGATGTCAAGAGTCCAGGGATAAAACGTCCCTGTTAGGATAGAGGTAAAAGCTGGTAATAGTTAGGAAAAAGGTGGCAGCGTGCATTGGGTTTAAGCTATTGGGCGCAAGTGAATCTCGAGATGACTATAGTAAGTGTAGAAGCACACTTAAGAGGGAAATCAGAAGAGCAAAAAGAAGGTATTAGATGGATCTGGCAGACAAGATTAAAGATAATCCCAAGAGGTTCTATAGCTATACTAACAGTAAAGGAGAGCCTTGGGAAAGATTAGCATGGCCATCTATGTGCAGAGCCGCAGGAGATGGAGGAGATTTTCAATGAATATTTCTCCTCTGTTCACTGAGGAGAGAATCATGGATTCTAAGGAAATAAGGGAAACAAGTGGACAAGTTTTGGATTGTACACAAATTACCAGAGAGGAGATGGATTCAAAATTGACTCGAGGGTGATGGTTGAAGGTTGTTTCTTGGACTAGAGGCCTGTGATTGTGGTGTGCCAGGGGTTGGTGTTGGGATTGTTGTTATTCGTTATTCGTTATTTACAAAAATGATCTGGATGCGAAGGTACAAGGCATGATTAGAAAGTTTGCAAATAACAAATTTAGGAGGCATTGTTGATAGCAAGAAAGCTTGTCAAAAATTGCAGAGAAATCTTGATCAGATAGGGGAGTGGGCTGAGGATTGGCAAACGCAATTCAATACAGTGAGAGGTGTAAAGTCAAATCAAGGTAGGACTGATACAGTAAATGGTAAGGTCCAGAGGAGTTACGTGGAACAGAGGGACCTAGGAATACCAGTATATAGTTTGTTGAAAGCGGTGTTACAGGTACAGGGTGGTGATTAAGGCATTTAGCATGCTGGCTTCCATCTGTCGAGGCACTGGGCATAAGAGTTGAGGCATTATGTCACAGTTGTATAAGCCATTGGTGAGGCTGCACTTGGAGTATTGTGTGCAGTTTTGGTCACCCTATTATAGGAAAGACACAGTTAAACTGGAAAGAGTGCAAAGATGATTTATAACGATGTTGCCAGGACTAGGGAGAGTTCTAGAGAGAGGTTGGCCAGGATAGGACTTTATTCTTTGGAACGTAGGAAAGTGACCTTATTCAAGTATATAAAATCATTAGGGTCATAGATAGGATGAATGCATATAATATTTTTCCCAGGATGGGGAATTGAAAACTAAAGGGCAGAGTTTTAAGGCGAGAGGGGAAAGATTTAGGAAGGACCCGAGGGGCAACTTCTTCTTGCAGAGATTGATGTGTAAATGGAATGGGCTGCCAGAGAAAGTGGGTGAGGCAGGTACAATAGCAACATTTAAAAAAAACATTTGTGCATGGATGGCAAGGGTTTAGAGGGATATGGACCAAATGAGGGCAGTTAAGAGTTAGCTGAGTGAGCAGCATAGTCAGCATGGACCAGTTTGGGCTGAAAGGCCTGTTTCCATGTTGTATTACTCTATGAATCGAGCACATTACAGAAGAGGGAAGAGAACAGAACCTCATCTGCAAAATATCTCAATTACATGCCTTCTTGTCATACTGAAAGTCACTGATTCACTGAGTCCTTCAAGAACATAAAGGAATAAATCGCTGTAACCAATTAAGATAATACACTAACCAGAAAAACCCAGGGAGCTGGGAAAGACAGCATAACAAGACATTTTCTTTTCAAAAACCTTGAAGATATTTAACGCATTTAGCTGGGTAAGCTGCACAGTCCTAGAATGTTGCTCTCTGATCTCAGTTAGTACTATAGTTGAACTGTGGAGAGAAGTTTTTAACCTTGTGGGGGGATATCAAATATGGGCTCACTGTTTAAAATCTATTGCATCCGCTGCATCCGATGCGGCCTCCTCTGTATTGGGGAGACGGGCCGCCTACTTGCGGAACGCTTCAGGGAACACCTCTGGGACGTCCGGACCAACCAACCCAACCACCCCGTGACTCAACACTTCAACTCCCCCTCCCACTGCACCAAGGACATGCAGGTCCTTGGACTCCTCCATCGCCAGAACATAACAACACGACGGTTGGAGGAAGAGCACCTCATCTTTCGCCTGGGAACCCTCCAACCACAAAGCATGAACTCAGATTTCTCCAGTTTCCTCATTTCCCCTCCCCCCACCTTGTCTCAGTCGATTCCCTTGAACTCAGCACTGCCTTCCTAACCTGCTATTTTCTTCCTGACCTCTACGCCCCACCCCATTCCGGCCTATCACCCTCACCTTGACCTCCTTCCACCTATCACACCTCCATCGCCCCTCCCCCAAGTCCCTCCTCCCTACCTTTTATCTTAGCCTGCCTGGCACCCTCTCCTCATTCCTGATGAAGGGCTTATACCCGAAACGTCGAATTTCCTGTTCCTTGGTTGCTGCCTGACCTGCTGTGCTTTAACCAGCAACACATTTTCAGCTCTGATCTCCAGCATCTGCAGACCTCACTTTTTACTAACTGTTTAAAACTCAGGGGTCTCCATTTGAAAGAGAGATTAGGCTTTTTTTCCCCTGAAGTTCGTGTCTCTTTGAAACTTGCCTCCTGAAAAGATAGTGGAAGCAGAAGCTTTGAATTTTTTTAAAATAGCAGATGTAGATAATTTTGCTCAGGAGTTGAAAGGTTATCGGGGTAGATGGGAGTGCGGTTGAGGTTACATCAGATCAGCCATGACTTTATTGAATGGCAGAGCAGCTTGAGGGGCTGAATGGCTTCCTCTGCTCCTATTCATGTATCTGACTTCACTGGGGTCCCAACAGCTTTGGTTGGTGGTGGTAGTAGTGGTTTTGGGAGGCAGGGTGGTGAGGGGTGGGGTGAGGAGTTGAAGAGGAGGAGGGAAGCCAACTGGGCTGCAGCATTCAATTGTGAGTTGGTTAATACTTATCCAAGGTCAGGGTGTTACCGAGATATCAGACAGGTTTGAGTACAGCTACGGTGCTCTCAAAGTCCGAATGCCCTTTTAACAAACATCACTGCATATAACTTTACATATTCCTCAATATCTAATACTTAGTAATTGTTCTGTGCAGAGAGATTAAAAATATGGCACAGATTGCTGAGACAACCTGAAGGAAGATCCCTTGGAAAGGTACTGCATTAATGGAAATAATTGCTTCAGAGCAGAAGGAACTGGAGCATTAAGTGGTAGCAGAAATATTGATAAAGACCAACATTTACCCATGACATCGCGAACAAATTCGGGTGGTGGCCGTGGAGCCCAGTCTTTGGGTTTTTCCAAGATTGGTACTTGCTTCTCCTACAAGAAATTGATGTAAAATTTTCATTAATATCAAATCTTTCAAACTGATTCCGACATACTCTCAATTTATCACAGGGTCCAGAAAAGCACTGAAAATTATACTGTTAGCAGAATTCTCCCTCCTTCTCACTTAACACAGCACAACGAATGGGGTATTATGCAGGAAAACATGAAGTTGTTCATTTTGAAAGGGAGAACAAAAACAGTATTATTTAAATAGAGAGAAACTACAGAAAACTGCAACACAAAGAGACTTGGGGAGTTTAACAGTAATGAAGTCGTACTGCGACCACAGAAGGTGCTGGTGAGACTACAATCTGGAGGACTGTGAGCACTTTTGGTTCCCTTAAAGATATCATTTCATTGCAAACAGCTCAGAGGAGGTTCACTAGAATGATCCTTGGTGTGGAGGGATTATCTCATGAGCAAAGGCTGAACAGTTTGGGAGTCTACTCACTGGAGTTTAGAAGAATGAGAGGTGATTTCATTGAAACATATAAAGATTCTTAAGAGGCTTGAAAGAGTAAATGTTAACAGGATGTTTTCCCTCATGGGAGAGTCTAGGGCCAGAGGGTATAGTCTCAGAATTAAGGGGCACCAATTTAAGACAGATGAGGGGGAATTTCTTCTCTCAGACAGTTGAGTGTCTTTGAATCTTCTAACCACAGAGCTGTGGAGACAGAGTCCTTGTGTATATTTAAGGCTAAGATAGATAGATTCTTGATTAGAAAGAGAATCTAGGGTTACAGGAACAATGTAGGAAAGTGGATGTGAGGAATGTTGGATCAGCTGTGGTCCTATTGAATGGTGGAGTAGACTTGAGCAGCCAAACAGGCAAAAGTGAGTTCTGCAGATGCTGGAGATCAGAGTCCAGATTAGAGTGGGGCTGGAAAAGCACAGCAGGTCAGGCAGCGTCAGAGGCAGCCAAACAGCCTACTCCTGTTTCTATTTCTTATGGTAATGCTGTATTGTCGTGCCAGTTTGCCCCCCTACTACTCTTCTCCACCAAGGCCAAGACCTTCTCAAGAGTTCCACTAGGACTTCTAACAATTCATTAACGACTATTATAAAAATAAGGAACTATGGATGCTGGAAATCTGAAACAAACAAATTGCTGGAGAAACCCTACTGAGCATCTGTGAACAGAAAACATGTATCAATGTATCAAGTCCAGTGATCAGTATTCAGAAGTGCTGAGTTACCATAATATTGAATTCCACGTTAAGTTTGAAGTTCACATATTGTAGTCCCAAATAAGATATTTCAATTTAAAACTGAAAATGTGTTGCTGGTTAAAGCGCAGCAGGTCTGGCAGCATCCAAGGAACAGGAAATTTGACGTTTTGGGCAAAAGCCCTTCATCAGGAGGACTTTTGCCTGAAACGTCAAATTTCCTGTTCCTTGGATGCTGCCAGACCTGCTGCGCTTTAACCAGCAACACATTTTCAGCTCTGATCTCCAGCATCTGCAGACCTCACTTTTTACTCAAAGATTTCAATTTAAAAGTAAATTATATGGTTTGATAGCATCATAGCTTTTAGTCTATTTAGCCTAAATGAACAATGATAATTTTTTCAAGAAATCACTCATATGAAATGTGGAGGATAGTCAAGAGACTAATAAATGCAAAGACATGAAATAACTATTATTAACAGTAAACATATTGGAGAAATTTAAGTGAACAAAACCCAAACCCACAGGAGCTATCCTTGGGTTCAAGAGAGCTGCAGAGACAGTGGATGCACTGGTTATGATTCTCCAAGATTCCAGAAAAGAACTAAAAGACTAGAATTAGCAAATGTAACACTGTCATTTAAGAAATGAGGGAGAAAACAAGAGTGGTAAAAGGAGGTGTAAAGGGGTATTTTCAGTTTGGCAAGCTGTACTTAGTGGAGTGCCACAAGGATCAATATAGAGCCCTCAGGAATTTATAACCATGTTACTAACAGTGTAAGAAACAGATGCATCAAATCTGCTGCTGATACAAATCCAGATGGAAATGTAAGCAGTGAAATTTGTAAAGGTTGATACACAGAGGTACTGGTGTCTAATTGGTCAAGGAAAACAAATAGCTGTGCAGTTTGTTCAGGGAGATGGTCTATTGACTACCAACCCCCCCCATCTCCATTCCCCCCATCCCCCCCCCATCTCCATCCCCCCCCACCCCCCCCCCCATCTCCATTCCCCCCATCCCCCCCCCATCTCCATTCCCCCCCCCCCCCCATCTCCATTCCCCCCACCCCCCCCCATCTCCATTCCCCCCACCCCCCCCCATCTCCATTCCCCCCATCCCCCCCCCATCTCCATTCCTCCATTCCCCCCCCCATCTCCATTCCCCCCCCCATCTCCATTCCCCCATTCCCCCCCCCCCATCTCCATTCCCCCCCCCATCTCCATTCCCCCCCCATCTCCATTCCCCCCCCCATCTCCATTCCCCCATTCCCCCCCCCATCTCCATTCCCCCATTCCCCCCCCCCATCTCCATTCCCCCCCCCCATCTCCATTCCCCCATTCCCCCCCCCCATCTCTATTCCCCCCATCCCCCCCCCATCTCCATTCCCCCATTCCCCCCCCCATCTCCATTCCCCCATTCCCCCCCCATCTCCCCCCATCTCCATTCCCCCCATCTCCATTCCTCCATTCCCCCCCCCCCCCCCGCTCCTCGGAGAGGGTGACCCTCTCCCCAGGGCCGCGCGCGCGTACACACACTATTATATATTATACATATTACTATATACATTCTCCCGGGACGACACTCCCTCGGGCCCCGGGTGTGGGTGTGGTTTCACTAACCGGGTTCTTCATTAACCGCTCCAGCTTTAAACGCTGTTCCTCGGCCGCATTCCGCGGGATGACGAGCGGCTGAAGCAGCTTCTTGTTCGGCCGTTTGCCTCCGTCCGCCATCCCCGAGCTGACCGGGGCCGCGCACGCGCAGACCCACGCGCCGCCGCCGCTCTGTGTTTGTGTTCGTCATCAACCCGCGCCGCCGCTTTGTGTTTGTGTTCGTCATCAACCCGCGCCTTCACTCTGCTGCTGGGCAACCTTCTTAACATCCGGGGCTTTAACCTTCAACTCCACACCAAGACAAAATATAAACTTACCCCTGACAGTCATAGTCCTCCTTGGTAAGTGTTTACAGATAAACAGGGCCCACTGTTCACTCTCTATATTCACTGTTGTGGGATATAGGTAAAGCAGTGTTACTTCTGCATTTATAATGACTTATGCAAGGTAAATGAACTCACACCAGTGTGTAACTGTTTCAACTAAGAGCTGAATCAACAAGAATGCAAACTATGTGGAGGAAATACATAATTGTTTTTGTATTAGCTAAAATTGTATGCAAGAATGAAACGTGACTGCTAAACAATGGTAGATGTTGCAGACAAATAGATACGGTGCTGTGGGGATGTAGGTTAAGCCAAATATGCCTGTACAAGCAGAAGTTATAAGCATCTGTTTCCCACTTTTACAGAAACACAGGAACAAACTCTAATTAAAAGTAAAATTTTAACCTACTGCGAATCCTCTTACAAGGATGCCTTCCTTGAAGAAGCTCTCTTCTTCCCTCTACAAGGATTTCAGTGAGTCCCTCTCTCACTGCACCCCCCAGGTCATCTACCTCCTTCCACCTATCCCACCTCCATCGCCCCTCCCCCAGTCCCTCCTCCCTACCTTTTATCTTAGCCTGCTTGGCTCTCTCTCTCTTATTCCTGATGAAGGGCTTATGCTCGAAACGCCGAATTCTCTATTCCTGAGATGCTGCCTGACCTGCTGTGCTTTGACCAGCAACACATTTGCAGCTCCAATTAAAAGGTCATAAAGATCAGTATGGTTGGGGAAAGCACAGATGGAGGGAGTAGATAATGGTGAAGAAAGGTTATACCTAACAATGGGCCACAGCAGGATGTGGTCAAATGGTCTTGTGAGGCCAGAAATAAGCATTTTGTCACAGACAAGGCCGGATAAGGCAAGAGATAAACAGGAGTAATGGGTACCGGTCTTAGGGAAGTGGAGGATGTAAACTGGGAGGAGCAATGGGATAAAAAAAGGAACTAAATTACACAAATATTGTATATTAGTTGAATTTAGTGTGTGTGTCCCTGTCTTGTAGACAGTGGACATCGCACCCTCTTGCAAGACTAAAATAAATGACACTACTGATTCAGATCTTGTCTCGGACTGAAATTATTGAAGTGAGTGAGCTCTGTTTCTCACGGTTGGGTGCTGTCCGGGATGTTCTTCCATCGCTGGGGGGAGTGGCTGGCCCTGGACACTGGGAAGACGCGTACCGTTCCCAATTGAGGAGCGGTCTTGTGTCCCGGTTTGGTCCGCTCCCTTGGGCGACTGGTACGAATCCCACAAGAGAGACATCTGAATCAGACAGTGATAGGAGGTCAATAGGAAATACGGCAAAAAGGGGCCTGGCAACTCTGTGCACAGACCAGGGTAAGAAAATTGACTTTTAAGTAGTGCCTTGGTGGCCGGGATTGAGTTTTAGTAGTTAATAAGGGACTAACGAAGGAACTCAATATGGGCTGTGCCGTGGGTAAGGAAAAAGCCTCCGGGAGAACAAAAGAAGAAAAAAGCAATGGAAATGGAGGCGGGGTCCCTTACGACACACCTCCAGAAAGTCCGTTGGATAGGATGTTTTGGAATTGGAAAAATAATACTTGTACAAGGGAAAAAGATGATTAAATATTGTTGCTTTGTATGGACTAAGTCTTCTGGCCAAAATACGGGTCGGACGAAGACTGGGTTTGTAAATATTTGAATTTATACGTCAATGAAAAACAACCTTACAGTCAGGAGAAATCAGATTATGCTTCAAGTCAGAAGGGCTAGTGGCTGAAGGGCTGAAATTATTGAAGTGAGTGAGCTTTGTTTCTCACAGTTGGGTGCTGTCCGGGATGTTCTTCCATCGCTGGGGGGAGCGGCTTCAAGTCGGAAGGGCTAGTGGCTGAAGGGCTACTGAGGGTACACTTTGTAACTAAATCATGGCCAGACATCCAGAAAAATATTCAAAAGATGGAGGGCTGAAGCGAGGAGCACCCAGAGGTGTTGTTGCGGGAGGCTCAGAAAGTGTCTGTGAGATATGGTGTGTGAGAGAGAGAGAGAGAACGAAAAGAGCTGTACAGCTGGTAGAAAGTTTAACCCTTTGTGATTTGGTTTGAATGCACATTTGTTTGTTGGTGATTGAATGTTTGTGCTTTAGTCCCTGGAGCTTGAGTTCCAGGACTGTTTTAAATCTGATTTTTATTATGGAAACTTAACATGATTTCTTTTAAGGTTAAGGATTCTATAGTGATTATGTAAAAAAAAACTCCTGTTCTTTTTACAGGTCATGACTGCCTTACTATCAGTTTTTAACTAATTTCTTTTATCCTTACATAAAAGCGATTTTATAGAGAACAGTTGAAGTTTCATAGAACAACATAGAACATAGAAAAATACAGCGCAGTACAGGCCCTTCGGCCCTCGATATTGCGCCGACCGAAGCCTACCTAACCTACACTAGCCCAATAACCTCCATATACTTATCCAATGCCCGCTTAAATGACCATAAAGAGGGAGAGTCCACCACTGCTACTGGCAGGGCATTCCATGAACTCTCAACCCGCTGAGTAAAGAATCTACCCCTAACATCTGTCCTATACCTACAACCCCTTAATTTAAAGCTGTGTCCCCTAGTAACAGCTGACTCCATTAGTGGAAAAAAGGGTTGACAGTGAGAACCTATCATCTTGTACACCTCTATCAAATCTCCCCTAAACCTTCTTTTCTCCAATGAGAACAGCCCCAAGTGCCTCAGCCTTTCCTCATACGATCTTCCTACCATGCCAGGCAACATCCTGGTAAACCTCCTCTGCACTCGTTCCAATGCCTCCACGTCCTTCCTATAGTATGGCGACCAAAACTGCACACAATACTCCAGATGAGGCCACACCAGAGTCTTATACAACTGCAACATGACCTCAGGACTCCAGAACTCAATTCCTCTACCAATAAAGCCCAGTACACCATATGTCTTCTTCACAGCACTATTTACCTGGGTGGCAACTTTCAGAGATCTGTGTACATGGACACCAAGATCCCTCTGCTCATCCATACTACCAAGTAGCCTACCATTAGCCCAGTAATCCATCATCTTGTTACTCCTACCAAAGTGAATGACTTCACACTTAGCTACATTGAACTCCATTTGCCACCTTTCTGTCCAGCTCTGCAACTTATCTATATCCCGCTGTAACCTGCCACATCCTTCTTCGCTGTCCACAACTCCACCGACTTTCAGTTCAACATTAGATTATAGTAAAAACAAAATCCTATGGTTAATATCTGTGACCTTGGATTCAGCCATTGTTCATGCATTAGAATTTTTTTTTAACTTGAATAGACAAATTCTTTTAAGGCAGCTCCGATTATTTCACGAGCTATAGTATTGTAATTGAGCAATGATTGGTCAGGACTACTTAAGAAAACGAATTTTGGATTTAAATTAAAGGACTAAAACTGGGCAATTATTGTGGATTTCAAAGAACTGTATGCATTTTACATTTTAAATATTGAATACTGAATAAATGAATGTAAATATATAAATATATTAATAAATAAACAGGCTTTAAAGTTAGACAAGCATAAATTGATGAATTGGTATTTGAAGTTATGGGGAGCTAGAAATATTGCAAGATTTCTTAAAAAAAATTCTCAAGGTCTAAATAAAACATTGGGTGATGAAGAACGGCCAATAGGTGGCCCTAAGGCTGTTAGTTGGTTAAATCAGGTCAACAATTGATCTGGCAAGGTAACATGAGAAATGGAAACAAAAGGCAAAAACAATGATAAACCGCAGTTAATGAGATAATAAAGAAAAGGACAAAACTAAAAGGAGAAAGAAACTGGAATGGTCAGGGAGGAGATGTGAAGGGGTCTGGTGGACAGGAGCAAGGATCGAAGTGGAAATCCCCACAGGCGGGATGTTATTACTGTGAAAGGACGGGTCACTTTAAGAGAGAGTGTCCAGATTTGAAAATGGAAGTAAAGACAGTACCGTTTATGAACCTTGATGAAAAATAGAGGTGTCAGGAGTTCCTGCCCCTGGGGACCCACCAGGAACCCTTGATAAATTTAAAGGTGGGACTTTATAAAGAGGAAGTAGTTTTCCTAGTCGATACAGAGGCAGCAAGGTCATCCTTAACATTTAAGTCCAAGGCAGGGGGAATGAAAGAGTTAATTGGATTATGGTGACAGTTTTGTGATGAGAGGCACGAATAACCAGTTTTGCGCTCATGACAAAATGCTGCCACTAAATTGGGACTGAAGTAACTGCAAATGGTGCGATGGAATCTGTTGAGGTTCTTAAAAATGAATGTGCTCGAGCAAAACAATTACAGAAACAGAATGAGAAGTCACAAGTGACTGGTAAACAAACAGAACTGCGCAATTACAGTTTTAAAAATGTTTTGGTCATTTGTTGCATTTCCACCCTGAATTACAGATAATGATTTTTATATTTATATAACATATAATTAATAATTAATCTTTACAATAAATCGATTGTGCTAGCCTGAATCAATATTAATTGGCAGGATCCCTTCACGCAGTCTCAGTGACCTGTCAGATTGATTCCTGGTTAATTTAAAACATGACAGCATTAATTCATTGTTAATTAAAGAATGGAAAGCTACATTACTGGCTGATGAGGTAACGAAAGAAGCAGCCCTGGATCCACAGGAAGCGTTGGTTTATTCCCTAATACCTACTGTCCCAGGTCCTCGGGAAGTTCCTATCTCTGGCCACTGCCAATCCCAGAAACTAAAGACTTGTTCTGAAAGAAGTATACACTGGGCCTGTCCTCCTCTTTGTCTTTCCTCAGGAAACAGGGTTTATTGGCACAGACTCCGCCCCTTGAATTCGCTGTTCATCCGATTCAACTGGGAGATTGGGTCTTAGTAAAATCATGGACAGGGACTAAATTGCAGCCGGACTGGGAAGGGCCGTACCGGGCTCTTTTAACGACTGAAACGGCAATAAGGACGGCGGAGAAAGGCTGGACTCACTACACTCGGATCAGAGGGCCAGTGGACTCTCCAGTTGAGGAAGAGGTCTGGACAGCCGAATCAACGCAAGACCCGCTGAAACTCAGACTAAAGAGGCTTTGAGTAACTGATTATACAGTGGCGATGCGAGCGTGGGATTATTTCTGTCGGATTGTATATTAAGTCTTTTTGTGCTTCAGCATGATGTTTAGAATACTGGGAATGCTTAGAGTTATGATACTAGCTCTCTTAGTATTGGGATTTTGTCAAATATCATTTTCATATGTATTATTAACGGTTCCTGAGTCCGATAATCCACAAGTAATAGACGCCGATGCATGCAGCTTAGTAAATTGGGATGTAGAAAATCAGAGACAGTACCGCAGCTCTGAGATATATCTTAAGTCCTATGGGGATGGTCTTGGGGATGGTACTTGGTATAATGGTCTCGTCACTGTACACTGGGCCCCCTTCTGACCAGCTCGCGATTGTCCCGATAAAAAGTGTAACCCAATATACCTAACGATAAAGAAAACCACATGGCATGAAGCAATTCTGGGGTTGGGGGAGGGGGGGAACCTATGAGATACAATTAAATGAAACATTTGGGATGGAAATTAAAGCAAACAGGAAGGATTTCTCGGGCTGTTGTTTTCGAATTAGCGTAGGACAGGGAAAACGGGCGGAACTACTGGATAATGAGATACGACCTTTCACTCCTCCCGATGATCCTAAAATAGTAAAAATTATAGAGGTAAAGCTCTTGAAACAGACTATCGAAATAGAAACTGGGTACGGAGATGCAAATGCCTGGGTTGAATGGGTAAAGTATACTGTAAAAAGTCTGCACAAAAGCAATTGCTATGCATGTGCCTCCGGTAGGCCAGTGGCCCAGGTGGTTCCCTTTCCGCTCGGGTGGAAGCGAGACAGGAAGGGCATGAAATGTATGATAGCCCTGTATCAGGATGAGACTGCATGGAATGATAGGAATTGTACCTCCCTATCTCTGATGTTCCCTCCCTTGGAGAAGAAAGATTTAAAAGCTCCCCCCCCTACGTTTTCAGCTGCAGTTGGAAATCACACGTTGTGTGTGCGTAGGCGAGGTTCAAGTCGGTCTAGAGATTTGGGGGAGCTGAAATTATGTACAGAGATTAAGAATGTCACTGAAACGGATAAGGGAGGGAACTACTCAGCACTAAAGGTTCCCCGAGCGGATCTGTGATGGTACTGTGGAGGCAAAATACTGAGACCCACCCTACCTCCGGATTGGAGAGGGATATGTGCAATTGTACAGTTGGCAATCCCATTTACCCTGGCATTTGAGAAGGAAAAGATAGTAGGGAAAAAGGGAAGGGGTAAGAGATCACTGTTGGACACTTCTTTCGATGACAGGATTTATCTCGATTCGGTAGGAGTCCCTGGGGGGGGTACCTGATGAATTCAAGGCTCGTAACCAGATTGCAGCAGGCTTTGAGTCAGCTCTCTTTTGGTGGGTAACAATTAATAAAAATGTAGATTGGATAAATGACATTTTCTATAATCAACAGTGATTTATAAATTATACAAGGGATGCGGTTAAAGGAATATCAGAACAGCTTGATGCGACAAGTAGGATGGCATGGGAGAACAGAATGACCCTTGATATGATTTTAGCAGAAAAAGGGGGTGTGTGTGTGTGATGTTAGGAGGAAGCTGTTGTACCTTTATTCCTAATAACACTGCACCTGATGGTTCAATTACTCGGGCCTTAAGAGGATTGACTACCCTAGCAGAGGAACTGGCTGAGAATTCAGGAGTAGACACATCTCTATGGGATGGCTTGAATCCTGGTTTGGAAGATGGAAGGGGGTGGTAGTTTCCATCCTTACTTCCCTGATAATAGTAGTCGGGGTATTGGCGACCATTGGCTGTTGTATCATACCCTGTATCCGAGGGCTCACCCAAAGACTGATTGAGACAGCCTTAATGAAACAGATGCCCCAAAAGGGAATCAGGCAGAGGAACTTTATCGACTAAATAATGAGGGGATGAGTGAGACCAAGATGGATGAAATCTCCGGTATGATGCTTGCGAATTTCGGGGGCGATGCTTAAAAGAAAAATGCAGAAGATAACACAATGGTAATTAAAGAAAAAGGGGAAATTGTGGGATATAGGTAAAGTAGTGTTACTTCTGCAATTATAATTGCTTATACAAAGTAAATGAACTCACACCAGTGTGTAACTGTTTCAGCCAAGAGCTGAGTCAACAAGAATAGAAACTATGTGGAGGAAATGCATAATTGTTTTTGGATTAGCTAAAATTGTATGCAAGAATGAAACGGGACTGCTAAACAATGGTAGATGTTACAGACAAATAGATACGGTGCTGTGGGGATGTAGGTTAAGCCAAATATGCCTGTACAAGCAGTAGTTATAAGCATCTGTTTCCCACTTTTACAGAAACACAGGAACAAACTCCAATTAAAAGGTCATAAGGATCAGTGTGGTTGGGGAAAGCACAGATGGAGGGAGTAGATAATGGTGAAGAAAGGTTATACCTAACAATGACCCACAGCGGGATGTGGTCAAATGGTCTTGTGAGGCCAGAAATAAGCATTTTGTCACAGACAAGGCCGGATAAGGCAAGAGATAGACAGGAGTAATGGGTGCCGGTCTTAGGGAAGTGGAGGATGTAAATGGGGAGGAACAATGGGATAAAAAAAGGAACCAAATTACCTAAATATCATGTATGAGTTGAATTCAGTGTGTGTGTGTCCCTGTCTTGTAGACAGTGGACATCGCACCCTCTTGCAAGAGTAAAATAAATGACACTACTGATTCAGATCTTGTCTCGGACTGAAGTTATTGAAGTGAGTGAGCTTGTTTCTCACACTGTTCTCCGTGTTCAGTCTGTGTTCCCTGTGTTCCGTGTTCCCCGTTCCCTGTGTTCCCCGTTCCCTGTGTTCCCCGTTCCCTGTGTTCCCCGTTCCCTGTGTTCCCCGTTCCCTGTGTTCGCTGTTCTCCGTGTTCATTCTGTGACCTCTGTTCACTGTTCTCAGTTTTCACTCCGTGTTCCCTCTTCTCCGTGTTCCCTCTTCTCCGTGTTCCCTCTTCTCCGTGTTCCCTCTTCTCCGTGTTCCCTCTGTACACACTGTTGTCTGTGTTCCCTGTTGTCTGTGTTCCCTGTTGTCTGTGTTCCCTGTTGTCCGTGTTCCCTCTTCTCCGTGTTCCCTCTGTACACACTGTTGTCTGTGTTCCCTGTTGTCTGTGTTCCCTGTTGTCTGTGTTCCCTCTTCTCCGTGTTCCCTCTGTACACACTGTTGTCCGTGTTCCCTGTTGTCCGTGTTCCCTGTTGTCCGTGTTCCCTCTTCTCCGTGTTCCCTCTTCTCCGTGTTCCCTGTTCCCCGTGTTCCCTGTTCCCCGTGTTACCTGTTCCCCGTGTTACCTGTTACCTGTTCCCCGTGTTCCCTGTTCCCCGTGTTCCCTGTTCCCCGTGTTCCCTGTTCCCCGTGTTCCCTGATCTCTGTGTTCCCAGTTCCCGGTTCCCTGTGTTCCCGGTTCCCTGTGTTCCCGGTTCTCCGTGTTCCCTGTTCTCCGTGTTCCCTGTTCCCCGTGTTCCCTGTTCCCCGTGTTACCTGTTCCCCGTGTTACCTGTTACCTGTTCCCCGTGTTCCCTGTTCCCCGTGTTCCCTGTTCCCCGTGATCCCTGTTCCCCGTGTTCCCTGATCTCTGTGTTCCCAGTTCCCGGTTCCCTGTGTTCCCGGTTCCCCGTGTTCCCGGTTCCCCGTGTTCCCGGTTCCCCGTGTTCCCGGTTCCCCGTGTCCACTGTTCCCCGTGTCCACTGTTCCCCGTGTCCACTGTTCCCCGTGTCCACTGTTCCCCGTGTCCACTCTTCTCCGTGTCCACTCTTCTCCGGGTCCACTCTTCTCCGGGTCCACTCTTCTCCGTGTTCCCTGTTCTCCGTGTCCCCTGTTCCCCGTGTCCGCTGTTCCCCGTGTCCGCTGTTCCCCGTGTCCGCTGTTCTTCGTGTTTACTCTGTGACCACTGTTCACTGTTCTCAGTTTTCACTCTGTGTTCCCTGTTCCCCGTGTTCCCTGTTCCCCGTGTTCCCTGTTCCCTGTGTTCCCTGTTCCCTGTGTTCCCGGTTCCCTGTGTTCCCTGTGTTCACTGTACCCTGTGTTCCCTGTTCCCCGTGTTCCCTGTTCCCCGTGTTCCCTGTTCCCCGTGTTCCCAGTTCCCTGTGTTCCCTGTTCCCCGTGTTCACTGATCTCTGTGTTCCCAGTTCCCTGTGTTCCCTGTTCCCTGTTCCCTGTGTTCCCTGTTCCCTGTGTTCACTCTTCCCCGTGTTCACTCTTCCCCGTGTTCACTCTTCCCAGTGTTCACTCTTCCCAGTGTTCACTCTTCCCCGTGTTCACTGTTCTGCATGTTCACTCTGTGACCACTGTTCTCAGTTTTCACTCTGTGTTCCCTGATCCCTGTGTCCGCTGTTCCCCGTGTCCGCTGTTCCCCGTGTCCGCTGTTCCCCGTGTCCGCTGTTTTCTGGGTTCCCTGTTCCCCGGGTTCCCTGTTCTCCGTGTTCACTCTGTGACCACTGTTCACTGTTCTCAGTTTTCTCTCCGTGTTGCCTGTTCTCCGTGTTGCCTGTTCTCCGTGTTGCCTGTTCTCCGTGTTGCCTGTTCTCCGTGTTGCCTGTTCTCCGTGTTGCCTGTTCTCCGTGTTGCCTGTTCTCCGTGTTGCCTGTTCTCCGTGTTCCCTGTTCTCCGGGTTCACTGATCCCTGGGTTCACTGATCTCTTTGTTCCCAGTTCCCTGTGTTCCCAGTTCCCTGTGTTCCCAGTTCCCTGTGTTCCCAGTTCCCTGTTCCCTGTGTTCCCGTTCCCTGTGTTCCCTGTTCCCTGTGTTCCCTGTTCCCTGTGTTCCCTGTTCCCTGTGTTCCCTGTTCCCTGTGTTCCCTGATCCCTGTGTTCCCTGATCCCTGTGTTCACTGATCTCTGTGTTCACTGATCTCTGTGTTCACTGATCTCTGTGTTCCCTGATCTCTGTGTTCCCTGTTCTCTGTGTTCCCTGTTCTCTGTGTTCCCTGTTCTCTGTGTTCCCTGTTCTCCGTGTTCACTCTGTGTACACTGTTCTCTCTGTTCCCTGTTCCTTGTGTTCCCTCTTCTCCGTGTTCCCTCTTCTCCGTGTTCACTCTGTACACACTGTTGACTGTGTTCCCTGTTCTCTGTGTTCCCTGTTCTCTGTGTTCCCTGATCTCTGTGTTCCCTGATCTCTGTGTTCCCTGATCTCTGTGTTCCCTGATCTCTGTGTTCCCTGTTCTCTGTGTTCCCTGTTCTCTGTGATCCCTGTTCTCTGTGATCCCTGTTCTCTGTGATCCCTGTTCTCTGTGATCCCTGTTCACCGTGTCCACTGTTCTCCGTGTCCACTGTTCTCCGTGTCCACTGTTCTCCGTGTCCACTGTTCTCCGTGTCCACTGATCTCCGTGTCCACTCTTCTCCGTGTCCACTCTTCTCCGTGTCCACTCTTCTCCGTGTCCACTGATCTCCGTGTTCACTCTGTACACTGTTGACTGTGTTGCCTGTTCTCCGTGTTGCCTGTTCTCCGTGTTGCCTGTTCTCCGTGTTGCCTGTTCTCCGTGTTGCCTGTTCTCCGTGTTGCCTGTTCTCCGTGTTGCCTCTTCTCCGTGTTCCCTCTTCTCCGTGTTCCCTCTTCTCCGTGTTCCCTCTTCTCCGTGTTCCCTCTTCTCCGTGTTCCCTCTTCTCCGTGTTCCCTCTGTACACACTGTTGACTGTGTTCCCTGTTCTCTGTGTTCCCTGTTCTCTGTGTTCCCTGTTCTCTGTGTTCCCTGTTCTCTGTGTCCACTGTTCTCCGTGTTCCCTGTTCTCCGTGTTCCCTGTTCTCCGGATTCCCTGTTCTCCGGGTTCCCTGTTCCCCGTGTCCGCTGTTCCCCGTGTCCGCTGTTCCCCGTGTCCGCTGTTCCCCGTGTTCCCTGTTCTCCGTTTCACTCTGTGACCACTGTTCACTGTTCTCAGTTTTCTCTCCGTGTTGCCTGTTGTCCGTGTTGCCTGTTGTCCGTGTTGCCTGTTGTCCGTGTTGCCTGTTGTCCGTGTTGCCTCTTCTCCGTGTTGCCTGTTGTCCGTGTTCCCTCTTCTCCGTGTTCCCTCTTCTCCGTGTTCCCTCTTCTCCGTGTTCCCTCTTCTCCGTGTTCCCTCTTCTCCGTGTTCCCTCTTCTCCGTGTTCCCTCTTCCCTGTGTTCACTGATCTCCGTGTTGACTGTTCTCCCTGTTCACTCTGTGACCACTGTTCACTGTTCTCAGTTTTCACTCTGTGTTCAATCTTCTGCGTGTTCACTCTTCTCCAGTCACTCTTTCTGTGTTCACTGTTCCCTGTGTTCGCTCTTTTCCGTGTTCACTCTGTGTTCCCTGTTCCCTGTGTTCCCTGTTCCCTGTGTTCCCTGTTCCCTGTGTTCCCTGTTCCCCGTGTTCACTGCTCTCCGTGTTCAATCTGTGACCACTGTTCACTGTTCTCCGTGTTCACTCCGTGTTGCCTGTTCTCCGTGTTCCCTGTTCTCCGTGTTCCCTGTTCTCCGTGTTGCCTGTTCTCCGGGTTCACTGATCCCTGGGTTCACTGATCTCTTTGTTCCCAGTTCCCTGTGTTCCCAGTTCCCTGTGTTCCCAGTTCCCTGTGTTCCCAGTTCCCTGTGTTCCCTGTTCCCTGTTCCCTGTGTTCCCTGTTCCCTGTGTTCCCTGATCCCTGTGTTCCCTGTTCCCTGTGTTCCCTGTTCCCTGTGTTCCCTGTTCCCTGTGTTCCCTGATCCCTGTGTTCCCTGATCCCTGTGTTCCCTGTTCTCTGTGTTCACTGATCTCTGTGTTCACTGTTCTCCGTGTTCACTCTGTGTACACTGTTCTCTCTGTTCCCTGTTCCTTGTGTTCCCTCTTCTCCGTGTTCCCTCTTCTCCGTGTTCACTCTGTACACACTGTTGACTGTGTTCCCTGTTCTCTGTGTTTCCTGTTCTCTGTGTTTCCTGTTCCCTGTGTTCCCTGTTCCCTGTGTTCCCTGTTCCCCGTGTTCACTGCTCTCCGTGTTCAATCTGTGACCACTGTTCACTGTTCTCCGTGTTCACTCCGTGTTGCCTGTTCTCCGTGTTCCCTGTTCTCCGTGTTCCCTGTTCTCCGTGTTGCCTGTTCTCCGGGTTCACTGATCCCTGGGTTCACTGATCTCTTTGTTCCCAGTTCCCTGTGTTCCCAGTTCCCTGTGTTCCCAGTTCCCTGTGTTCCCAGTTCCCTGTGTTCCCAGTTCCCTGTGTTCCCTGTTCCCTGTTCCCTGTGTTCCCTGTTCCCTGTGTTCCCTGTTCCCTGTGTTCCCTGATCCCTGTGTTCCCTGATCTCTGTGTTCCCTGTTCTCTGTGTTCCCTGTTCTCTGTGTTCACTGATCTCTGTGTTCGCTGTTCTCCGTGTTCACTCTGTGTACACTGTTCTCTCTGTTCCCTGTTCCTTGTGTTCCCTCTTCTCCGTGTTCCCTCTTCTCCGTGTTCACTCTGTACACACTGTTGACTGTGTTCCCTGTTCTCTGTGTTTCCTGTTCTCTGTGTTTCCTGTTCTCTGTGTTTCCTGTTCTCTGTGTTCCCTGATCTCTGTGTTCCCTGATCTCTGTGTTCCCTGATCTCTGTGTTCCCTGATCTCTGTGTTCCCTGATCTCTGTGTTCCCTGATCTCTGTGTTCCCTGATCTCTGTGTTCCCTGATCTCTGTGTTCCCTGATCTCTGTGTTCCCTGATCTCTGTGTTCCCTGATCTCTGTGATCCCTGTTCTCTGTGATCCCTGTTCTCTGTGATCCCTGTTCTCCGTGTCCACTCTTCTCCGTGTCCACTCTTCTCCGTGTCCACTCTTCTCCGTGTCCACTGATCTCCGTGTTCACTCTGTACACTGTTGACTGTGTTGCCTGTTCTCCGTGTTGCCTGTTCTCCGTGTTGCCTGTTCTCCGTGTTGCCTGTTCTCCGTGTTGCCTGTTCTCCGTGTTGCCTGTTCTCCGTGTTGCCTGTTCTCCGTGTTGCCTGTTCTCCGTGTTGCCTGTTCTCCGTGTTCCCTCTTCTCCGTGTTCCCTCTTCTCCGTGTTCCCTCTTCTCTTTGTTCCCTCTTCTCTGTGTTCACTGATCTCCGTGTTCACTCTTCTCCGTGTTGACTGTTCTCCCTGTTCACTCTGTACACACTGTTGACTGTGTTCCCTGTTCTCTGTGTTTTCTGTTCTCTGTGTTTTCTGTTCTCTGTGTTTTCTGTTCTCTGTGTTTTCTGTTCTCTGTGTTCCCTGATCTCTGTGTTCCCTGATCTCTGTGTTCCCTGTTCTCTGTGATCCCTGTTCTCTGTGATCCCTGTTCTCTGTGATCCCTGTTCACTGTGTCCACTGTTCTCCGTGTCCACTGTTCTCCGTGTCCACTGTTCTCCGTGTCCACTGATCTCCGTGTCCACTGATCTCCGTGTCCACTGATCTCCGTGTTCACTCTTTACCGTGTTCACTCTTCTCCGTGTTCACTCTGTACACACTGTTGACTGTGTTGCCTGTTCTCCGTGTTGCCTGTTCTCCGTGTTGCCTGTTCTCCGTGTTGCCTGTTCTGTGTTGCCTGTTCTGTGTTCCCACTTCTCTGTGTTCCCTCTTCTCTGTGTTCCCTCTTCTCTGTGTTCCCTCTTCTCTGTGTTCCCTCTTCTCTGTGTTCCCTCTTCTCTGTGTTCACTGTTCCCTGTGTTCACTGATCTCCGCGTTCACTCTTCTCCGTGTTGACTGTTCTCCGTGTTCACTCTGTGACCACTGTTCACTGTTCTCAGTTTTCACTCTGTGTTCAATCTTCTGCGTGTTCAATCTTCTGCGTGTTCAATCTTCTGCGTGTTCACTCTTCTCCGTGTTCACTCTTCTCCAGTCACTCTTTCTGTGTTCACTGTTCACTGTGTTCACTGTTCCCTGTGTTCCCTGTTCCCTGTGTTCCCCGTGTTCCCTGTTCCCCGTGTTCACTGCTCTCCGTGTTCACTCCGTGTTGCCTGTTCTGCGTGTTGCCCGTTCTCCGTGTTGCCCGTTCTCCGTGTTGCCCGTTCTCCGTGTTGCCCGTTCTCCGTGTTGCCCGTTCTCCGTGTTGCCTGTTCCCTGTGTTCACTGTTCTCCGTGTTCACTGCTGTCCGTGTTCACTGCTGTCCGTGTTCCCTCTTCTCCGTGTCCACTCTTCTCCGTGTCCACTCTGTACACACTGTTGTCTGTGTTCCCTGTTCTCCGTGTTCCCTGTTCTCCGTGTTCCCTGCTCTCCGTGTTCCCTGCTCTCCGTGTTCCCTGCTCTCCGTGTTCCCTGCTCTCCGTGTCCACTGCTCCCCGTGTCCACTGCTCCCCGTGTCCACTTCTCCCCGTGTCCACTGCTCCCCGTGTCCACTTCTCCCCGTGTTCCCTGTTCTCCGTGTTCCCTGTTCTCCGTGTCCACTGTTCTCCGTGTCCACTGTTCTCCGTGTTCACTCTGTGACCACTGTTCACTGTTCTCAGTTTTCTCTCCGTGTTGCCTGTTCTCCCTGTTGCCTGTTCTCCGTTATCCGTCTTCTCCGTGTTCCCCCTTCTCCGTGTTCCCCCTTCTCCGTGTTCCCCCTTCTCCGTGTTCCCTCTTCTCCGTGTTCACTCTGTACACACTGTTGACTGTGTTCCCTGTTCTCTGTGTCCACTGTTCCCTGTGTCCACTGTTCCCTGTGTCCACTCTTCTCCGTGTCCACTCTTCTCCGTGTCCACTCTTCTCCGTGGTCCCTGTTCTCCGTGTTCCCTGTTCTCCGTGGTCCCTGTTCTCCGTGTTCCCTGTTCTCCGTGTCCGCTGTTCCCCGTGTCCGCTGTTCCCCGTGTCCGCTGTTCCTCGTGTTCCCTCTTCTCTGTGTTCCCTCTTCTCTGTGTTCCCTCTTCTCTGTGTTCCCTGTTTTCTGTGTTCCTTTTCTCTGTGTTCACTGTTCTCTGTGTTCCCTGGTCCCTGTGTTCCCTGTGATCCCTGGTCCCTGTGATCCCTGGTCCCTGTGATCCCTGGTCCCTGTGATCCCTGGTCCCTGTGATCCCTGGTCCCCGTGTCCACTGTTCCCTGTGTCCACTGTTCCCCGTGTTCACTGCTCTCCGTGTTCAATCTGTGACCACTGTTCACTGTTCTCCGTGTTCACTCCGCGTTCCCTTTTCTCCGCGTTCCCTTTTCTCCGCGTTCCCTGTTCTGCGCGTTGCCTGTTCTGCGCGTTGCCTGTTCTGCGCGTTGCCTGTTCCGCGCGTTCCCTGTTCCCCGTGTTCCCGGTTCCCCGTGTTCCCGGTTCCCCGTGTTCCCTGATCTCTGTGTTCCCTGATCTCTGTGTTCCCTGATCTCTGTGTTCCCTGATCTCTGTGTTCCCTGATCTCTGTGTTCCCTGATCTCCGTGTCCACTGTTCTCCGTGTCCACTGTTCTCCGTGTCCACTCTGTACACACTGTTGACTGTGTTGCCTGTTCTCCGTGTTGCCTGTTCTCCGTGTTGCCTGTTCTCCGTGTTGCCTCTTCTCCGTGTTGCCTCTTCTCCGTGTTGCCTCTTCTCCGTGTTCCCTCTTCTCCGTGTTCAATGTTCCCTGTGTTCACTGATCTCCGTGTTGACTGATCTCCGTGTTGACTGATCTCCGTGTTGACTGATCTCCGTGTTGACTGTTCTCCGTGTTGACTGTTCTCCGTGTTGACTGTTCTCCGTGTTGACTGTTCTCCGTGTTGACTGTTCTCCGTGTTGACTGTTCTCCGTGTTGACTGTTCTCCGTGTTGACTGTTCTCCGTGTTGACTGTTCTCCGTGTTGACTGTTCTCCGTGTTCACTGTTCTCCGTGTTCACTGTTCTCCGTGTTGACTGTTCTCCGTGTTCACTGTTCTCCGTTTTCACTCTGTGACCACTGTTCACTGTTCTCAGTTTTCACTCTGTGTTCAATCTTCTGCGTGTTCACTCTTCTCCGTGTTCACTCTTCTCCAGTCACTCTTTCTGTGTTCACTGTTCCCTGTGTTCGCTCTTCTCCGTGTTCACTCTGTGTTCCCTGTTCCCTGTGTTCCCTGTTCCCTGTGTTCCCTGTTCCCCGTGTTCACTGCTCTCCGTGTTCAATCTGTGACCACTGTTCACTGTTCTCCGTGTTCACTCCGTGTTGCCTGTTCTGCGTGTTGCCTGTTCTGCGTGTTGCCTGTTCTGCGTGTTGCCTGTTCTGCGTGTTGCCTGTTCTGCGTGTTGCCTGTTCTGCGTGTTGCCTGTTCTGCGTGTTGCCTGTTCTGCGTGTTGCCTGTTCCCTGTGTTGCCTGTTCCCTGTGTTCACTGTTCTCAGTTTTCACTCTGTGTTCCCTGTTCTCCGTGTTCACTGCTCTCCGTGTTCACTGCTCTCCGTGTTCACTGATCTCCGTGTTCCCTCTTCTTCGTGTTCCCTCTTCTCCGTGTTCCCTCTTCTCCGTGTTCCCTCTTCTCCGTGTTCCCTCTTCTCCGTGTTCACTCTGTACACACTGTTGACTGTGTTCCCTGTTCTCTGTGTTCACTGTTCTCTGTGTTCCCTGGTCCCTGTGTTCCCTGTGATCCCTGGTCCCTGTGATCCCTGGTCCCTGTGATCCCTGGTCCCTGTGATCCCTGGTCCCTGTGATCCCTGGTCCCTGTGATCCCTGGTCCCCGTGTTCACTGCTCTCCGTGTTCAATCTGTGACCACTGTTCACTGTTCTCCGTGTTCACTCCGCGTTCCCTTTTCTCCGCGTTCCCTTTTCTCCGCGTTCCCTTTTCTCCGCGTTCCCTTTTCTCCGCGTTCCCTTTTCTCCGCGTTGCCTGTTCCCTGCGTTCCCTGTTCCCTGCATTCACTGTTCCCCGTGTTCACTGTTCTGCGTGTTCACTCTGTGACCACTGTTCACTGTTCTCAGTTTTTACTCTGTGTTCCCTGTTGTCCGTGTTCCCTGTTGTCCGTGTTCCCTGTTGTCCGTGTTCCCTGTTGTCCGTGTTCACTCTTTTCCGTGTTCACTCTTTTCCGTGTTCACGCTGTACACACTGTTCTCTGTGTTCCCTGTTCTCTGTGTTCCCTTTTCTGTGTTCACTGTTCTCCGTGTTTACTCTGTGTCCACTGTTCACTGTTCTCTTTTTTTCACTCTGGGTACACTGATCTCCGTGTTCACTCTTCTCCGTGTTCACTCTTCTGTGTTCACTCTTTCTGTGTTCACTCTTCTGTGTTCACTCTTTTCCGTGTTCACTCTGTGTGCACTGTTCATAGTATTCAGTGTTCACTGTGTTCACTGTTCTCTTGTTCCCTGTTCTCTGTATTCCCTGTTTTCTGTATTCAGTGTTCACTGTGTTCACTGTTCTCTTGTTCCCTGTTCTCTGTGTTCCCTGTTCTCTGTGTTCCCTGTTCCCCGTGTTCGCTCTTCCCCGTGTTCGCTCTTCCCCGTGTTCGCTCTTCCCCGTGTTCGCTCTTCCCCGTGTTCGCTGTTCCCCGTGTCCGCTGTTCCCCGTGTCCGCTGTTCCCCGTGTCCGCTGTTCCCCGTGTCCGCTGTTCCCCGTGTCCGCTGTTCCCCGTGTCCGCTGTTCCCCGTGTCCGCTGTTCCCTGTATTCACTGTTCCCTGTGTCCACTGTTCTCCGTGTTTACTCTGTGACCACTGTTCACTGTTCTCAGTTTTCACTCTGTGTTGCCTGTTCTCCGTGATCCCTGTTCTCCGTGATCCCTGTTCTCCGTGATCCCTGTTCTCCGTGTTCCCAGTTCCCCGTGTTCCCTGTTCTCAGTATTCCCTGTGATATGGTTAATGTAATTTCTGCAGTTTCATGCATGCACACACACACACACAACACACACCTCACACACAACCCACACACACACACACACCTACACACACACACACACACACACACACACACACATACACTCACTCACACACACACACATACACTCACTCACACACACACACACACACACACACACACACACACACACACACACTCTCACACACATTCACACACACACCTACACACACACTCACTGTACTAAAACTGAGGTTTAATGAATAAAAGCTAAATGATGAAACTAATGATCGACTAGGCCATAATGAAGCATGAACTAGAAGTCACCTCTGTTATGCCAGGAACATGGTAACCTTGGGCAAGAAACCAAGGAATGCTTCAGTTAGACACAGAGGGCAAAATACAATGAAAGCTCTTTTCATGACATCAATAAATGTTATAACTAGTAGCAGAAATTGTAAAATAATATAACATTTTAATTAAAGAAATTGGCAGAGAAAAGCGTGAAATGCTTTAACCAATGGAATTGTCATTAATGATTTTTAATGTAAGAAAAATCCATAGCGTGAGATGTTTAAACCAATGAAATTATCACCAATGTATTTGAATGGAAAAATAATGTATAAGTATTAGTGCTGTAAAATCTCCCGTTGCGACTTCCGAAGTCCTTTTTGGAACTCGCCCAATCTTCGAAGATTGAATAAACATCTGTTGCTCCGTCTGTGTGTGTCTCGCAGTATTTCGATTTGCCACGGGAGAAGTGATAGCCGGTGGGGATAAGGGCTGATACCAGTCAACTTGGAGTTCGCCTTTTTGAACTTAACCTTGCGGACAGTCTCCCTTGATACAAGGGTTAAAGGACAGTCCACGGTTGGCAGAGTTCGGAGGCAGGACCCGGTTGTTCTGAATCAGATCCCTAGAGTTAGAATAGTTAGCCAAGTGTCAGGAACTATTCTCCGGAGATTCAGAAAGCCTAGACAGAATTCACTTATAACAAATGTGGGGGCTCGTCCGGGATCCTAAACAGAACTCCCACGGGAGGCTCTGAATGATTCTGGGACACTGTGACACACACAGATGTTTGAGCAAACGATGTGAATAGGTGGCGCTCGCAATAAAGTAAAAAGGTTGAAGCTTCGAAAAAGTAAAAAGGTGATTTTTTACTTTGAGTCGGACAACTCCGTGCACAGGATCAAGGTAAGAACCTTCTCTGGTATTTTGGGGCTTTCGTGGAATTGAGAAGGGTACACTGCCTTGTCGACTCGGTGGTTGTGACAGGTAACCGGGATACAAGGGTTAATTGAGTAACCAGAGTGTAGGTTAGCCTGAAGACCAACCATGGGTGGCCAAGGTTCCAGGTCTAAAAAGGAACGGGAAAACAAAACCCCACAGATTCCCCTTAATAGTCCGCTGGGATGAAAATTGGGGAATTGGAGTCCCTACGAAAGTCGGGGCTTAAAGAAAAAGGAAATGATAAAATACTGTTGTTTTGTTTGGGTAAAAGAACCCATCCGTCCGCCATCAGTGATCTGGCCAAAATTTGGATCGGACGAGGATTGGGTTTGTCAAATTTTAAATGATTATGTAAAGAATAAACAGTATCCAGGTTTAAAGGAGAGCGAGTATGCTGCATGTTGGGTAGGGAACCTGACAGCAACTGCTCCAACCCCAGTACCTTTATATCCTTTAACCCCACTGAATGAGAGTAAGTGGGAAGTGTTAGAGAACTTACCCCCGCCTGTGGCACCCCCGCCATATGCTCTTCAGGAGGAACAACGGCAGCGGCCGTTGGAGAATCAGGGAGCGGGATCCAGGGGATCTGGCGAAGGGTACGTGGAAGCCACAGCAGCAGGGGCTGAGGGGGTAAGGAGATCTGCATGACTAAAGGAGAGAGAGATGAGGGGAAAAGGTGATAAAGAAGTAGTGAGACTGTGTCCCCTACGGGAGGTCCCGTTTGGGGAACGGACCACAGGATTTGTTGTAGCCCCATTAAACTCAAATTATATAAGACAACTGAAGTTTATTTTTTTACCAGCAGCTTGCAGTAAGACCAACAGAGAGAGAGAGAGAGTGCGAGAACTGCTCGCAAGACATTTAACCCTCTGTGATTCGGTTTGAATGCACATTGGTTTGTTGGTGATTGAATGAGGAAGTTTTATTCACTGGAGCTTGAGTTCCAGGATTGTTTTAAATGTGATCTTTATGTAAACTTAACATGATTTATTTTCAATATGTGAAGGACAGTTGTAGTTTCAGTTCAACAGTAGACTGTCGGGAAAAAAAGACGATAACTTCCATGGTTATTATCTGAGACCTTGGATTCGGCCATTAGAATTTTTTTTTAAACTTGAATTGACAAATTATTGTAAGACAGCTCTGATTATTTTACGACCTAAAGTATTGTAATTGAGAAATAATTGGTCAGGAGTACATAAGAAAACTAATTTTGGATCTAAATTAGGGTACTAAATCTGGGTGAATACAGTGGATTTTAAAATTGGGAACTGTATGCATTTTACATTTTAAATATTAAATACTGAATAAATGGACGTAAATATATAAATATGTTTACAAGTTAGGAACAGGCTTTAAAGTTAGTCAAGCATGAATTAATAAATTGGTGTTTGAGGATATGAGAAGCTAGGAACATTGCAATATTTCTTAAAAAAAGGAAGAACGTATCGACTAAAGTGCTGATAGGGGACAAGGAGATTGGGTTTGTGTGTGACCCCCTCACCAGTGGGGAGGTCGGAACATTTAAAAGGAAATGACGGTCCTGGATGAGAATCCGATAGGATTGTCAGAACAAATTAATTTTTGAGGCCCAGTCTGTATATGTGGGCTGAGTTAATGTCTATTTTTGAATATACTATTTACTGGGGGAGAAAGGAGACTTATATGGGGATACTGGATAGGGAAAGTGTTAATTGAGATTAAAAAAAACTAGTAGCAGTGCCGGTGTTAAGCTTGCCGGACAATTTGGCATGAGAGGGGGATGGTTAGGGGTGAAGACAAATATCCCCTTCAGAACCCTAACTGGGACCACCACAATATAGAAGGGTGGAATAATATGTTAGACATGCAAAATTTGATAATCCAAGGGATACAAACTTGCATCCCCAAACAACAAAATTTAGCCAAGGTTTTCGACCTGAGGCAGGGAAAGGACGAGTCTCCCTGTGCATTCTTACACAGATTAAGGGAGTCGGTTAGGAAATGTTCGGGTATAGACCCAGATGGGGAAATAGGATGACGGATGGTAAAGGTTCACTTCGTGACAAAGGCATGGCCTGATATCCAGAAGAAGTTACAGAAGATAGAGAACGGGAACGGTAGAAATGAGTCGGAATTGTTACAGGAGGTTCAGAAAGTCAGTAGTAAGGGAGGACTGTATGAAAGACAAAAGGAGTCGGATAAATAAGGTGGTTATCTAAATCTGAATATTTATGTCTTTGTGGGCCGGCCCCCGATAGGAATTTTGTGTTGGTGAAGATTTATGTGTGTCTTTGTGTGTGTAAATTTGATTGTAAAAAGGTCTCTGTGGATGTGAGAATTTGTGTCTGTGTATGGATTTTTTTTTAAAAAAAGGCTTCTCAGCTAACAAGCAGTTTAACACTTTGTGCTCTGGCTTGAATTCATCTGTTTGTTAATGGTTTTATGTGTGAAACTTGTTGTTTGTCATTTGATTCAGTGTGCTATTTTTGATTGTAATTTTATGAATGCTCAACGTTATTTTTTTTTCTCATGATATGATTTTATTAGAACTTAAGGAGGACCCTGATACTGGGAGAAAACAGCAGTATAGGTGGACTGTCTTAGCTGAAGGTTTTACCGAGTCACCAAACTTGTTTGGACAGATCCTAGAACAAGTTCTTGAGGGCTTGACTTTAAGACCAACTTTAAAGTTAATTCAGTATGTGGACGACCTCCTGTTGTCCGGTCCCACCCAAACTGACACACAGCAGGGAACCAATGATTTATTAAACTACCTTGCAGTGAAGGGATTGCGAGTTAGTCAGAACAAACTACAGTATGTGGAACGGGAAGTAAGATATTTAGAGCATTTGATCAGTCAAGGGCAGAAGAGAATAAGCCCTGAAAGAGTAAAGGGAATTGTAGAATTAGGACTACCCCGAACTAAGAGGGAACTCCGAAAGTTCCTGGGTTTGCTGGGTTATTGCAGACTCTGGATAGATAATTATGCTACAAGCAGTAGCAGCCACTGCTAAGCTAGTGGAAGAAAGCCAGAAACTGACGTTTGGAGCACCACTGACTGTGGTTGCTCCTCACCAAGTCCGCACTATTCTGAATCAAAAAGCGGGACAATGGCTCACAGACTCCCGAATCCTGAAATATGAGGCAGTGCTCTTAGATAGAGAGGACCTTAAGATAGAGGTGGGTGCATGTTCAAATCCGGCTGACTTCTTATGGAAAGGAGGACCATTCATGAGATTGAGTGCAAGGTAGTAATAAGTTAGAGCAATTCCAAATTCACACGACATGAGGGGTGGTATCCACCTTCAGGAAAATGAGGCAGGGGAGCAGGGGCTCCAGGGGCAAATGTACCCAGTTACACAGAGAGATAGGCTGCCAGTGAGGCAGGGGAGCAGTGGCTCCGGAACAGATGTACAAAGAAATAGGCTGCTGATAAGGCAGGGGGGAACAGAAACTCTGAGGGTAGATGCGAATTAATATGGGTAACTTGAGAGTGAGTTTCAGGACGTTGAGACAGTAAGTAGACTGTATTGCGCTGAGATTGTTCGTGGGGGCTATACGGCGTGTAGGGCTGCATTGAAAAACGGTAGGTAGCACTAGTCAGAATTATGCTGCTATTCCTGTTACTTCTGAGTTTTGCTCATATATCTTTTTCAGATGTTGTGTTAATGATTTCTGTTTCGGAATTTCCACAAGTTATAAAAATTGATGCTTGCAGCCTAAGTAGAATGCCCAGATGTAGAGTTTCAAAGGGAATATCTTTCCTCCAAGATATTTCTTCACACCCTACCGAACCGCAAAAGCCACCGCCTAGCATCACTATCCATAGAGCCCCCTTTAGCCCAGCCCTAAACTGTTTTGACAGGAAGTGTCATCCTATATATATCTCACCATTAAGAAATTGCTTCCTCTGAAGATATAAAAATGGGTCCCAACTCCTTAGTAAGGATTTAAAGATAGAGATGACAGTGTATGGGAAGCGTTTTGTGGGCTGCTGTTTTTGAATTGGCGTCGGAAGGGGACAGCCTTTGGGATTCCTTGATTCTAAACTGCAACCTTTAACCCCTTACACTGATCCAAAGTCACTGCAGGTTATAGAGGTTAAAGACCTGAGACAGACTCTTGAAATAGAAACAGGATATGGAGAAACAAATGCCTGGATTGAATGGGTTAAATATACTGTAAAAAATCTGAACAAAAGCAATTGCTATGCATGTGCCTCCGGTAGGGCAGTGTCTCAGGTAGTTCCCTTTCCGCTCGGGTGGGAGCGAAACAAACAGGGCATGGAATGCATGATAGCCCTGTATCAAGATGAGACTGCATGGAAAAATCCGAATTGTGCCTCTTTGTTTTTGATGTTCTCTTCCTTAAAAGGACATAAGAGGCAAGCTCCCCCTGTGTTTTCTGCCGCTGTTGGGAATCACACATCGTGTGTTTATAGACAGGGTGGATCTATTGATTTGGGGGAGCTGAGATTGTGTTCGGTGATTAAAAACGTTAATGAAGCCGTGGAAGGAAGAAATTACTCATCTTTAAACGTTCCCCGAGCAGATCTGTGGTGGTATTGTGGAGGAAAACTACTGAGACCCACCCTGCCCCCTGATTGGAAGGGGATATGTGCAATTGTACAATTGGCAATACCATTCACCTTGGCATTTGAAAGAGAACAGTTAGTTGGGAGAAAAGGAAGAGATAAGAGATCACTGCTACCCACTTCTGTTGATGAAAGGATTTATCTTGATTCAATAGGGGTCCCTGGGGGGGGGTGCCTGATGAGTTCAAAGCTCGTAACCAGACTTCAGCAGGCTTTGAATCATCCCTATTCTGGTGGGTTACTATTAATAAGAATGTGGATTGGATAAACTACATTTATTATAACCAAGCACGGTTTATTAACCATACTAGAGATGCAGTAAAGGGTTTGGCCGAATAACTGGATGCCACCAGTCGTATGGCTTGGGAAAATAGACTGGCCTTGGACATGCTCTTAGCTGAAAAGGGGGGCGTTTGTGTCATGATAGGCTCTCAATGTTGTACTTTTATTCCCAACAATACGGCCCCTGATGGCTCGGTGACCCGTGCCCTGGAAGGTCTCCAGGCACTGGCTGATGAGATAGCTGAGAATTCAGGTGTAAATACTAATTGGACTGGCTGGCTAGAGTGGTGGTTCGATAAATGGAAGGGGGTGATGGTCTCAGTGGTGATTACACTTCTGTTGGTAATCGGGATTTTAGTTGCTTTGGGCTGTTGTATAATTCCATGTCTGCGTGGTCTAATTACCCGCCTTATTGAGACTACTTTGATTAAGAGTGACCCGCATACAGTTGTGGGCATTCACCTTCAAGCTGATGCAAATGATCCCGAGGCTGATTGGAATAGACAGACCATGATTATGTTGCAGAAATTACAGACTGTATGAAAAGACCGGGGGGATTGATATGGTTAATGTAATTTCTGCAGTTTCATGCATACACACACACACACACACACACACCTACACACACACACACACACACACACACTCACTCACACACCTTCACACACCTACACACACACACACACACATACACATACACTCACTCACACACACACACACACACACACATATACACACATACCCACACACACACACACTCTCACACACACTCACTCACACACCTACACACACACTCACTGTACTAAAACTGAGGTTTAATGAATAAAAGCTAAATTATGAAACTAATGATCGACTAGGCCATAATGAAGCATGAACTAGAAGTCACCTCTGTTATGCCAGGAACATGGTAACCTTGGGCAAGAAACCAAGGAATGCTTCAGTTAGACACAGAGGGCAAAATACAATGAAAGCTCTTTTCATGACATCAATAAATGTTATAACTAGTAGCAGAAATTGTAAAATAATATAACATTTTAATTAAAGAAATTGGCAGAGAAAAGCGTGAAATGCTTTAACCAGTGGAATTGTCATTAATGATTTTTAATGTAAGAAAAATCCATAGCGTGAGATGTTTAAACCAATGAAATTATCACCAATGTATTTGAATGGAAAAATAATGTATAAGTATTAGTGCTGTAAAATCTCCCGTTGCGACTTCCGAAGTCCTTTTTGGAACTCGCCCAATCTTCGAAGATTGAATAAACATCTGTTGCTCCGTCTGTGTGTGTCTCGCAGTATTTCGATTTGCCACGGAAGAAGTGATAGCCTGTGGGGATAAGGGCTGATACCAGTCAACTTGGAGTTCGCCTTTTTGAACTTAACCTTGCGGACAGTCTCCCTTGATACAAGGGTTAAAGGACAGTCCGCGGTTGGCAGAGTTCGGAGGCAGGACCCGGTTGTTCTGAATCAGATCCCTAGAGTTAGAATAGTTAGCCAAGTGTCAGGAACTATTCTCCGGAGATTCAGAAAGCCTAGACAGAATTCACTTATAACACCTGTTCCCCGTGTTCCCTGTTCCCCGTGTTCACTGTTCCCCGTGTTCACTGATCTCTGTGTTCCCAGTTCCCTGTGTTCCCAGTTCCCTGTTCCCCGTGTTCCCTGTTCCCCGTGTTCACTGTTCCCCGTGTTCACTGATCCCCGTGTTCCCAGTTCCCTGTTCCCTGTGTTCCCTGTTCCCTGTGTTCCCTGTTCCCTTTGTTCCCGGTTCCCTGTGTTCCCGGTTCCCCGTGTTCCCTGTTCCCTGTGTTCACTGTACCCTGTGTTCACTGTACCCTGTGTTCCCAGTTCCCTGTGTTCACTGTTCCTTGTGTCCACTGTTCCCTGTATCCACTGTTCTCTGAGTTCACTGTTCTCTGAGTTCACTGTTCTCCGGGTTCCCTGTTCTCCGGGTTCCCTGTTCTCCGGGTTCCCTGTTCCCCGGGTTCCCTGTTCCCCGGGTTCACTGTTCCCCGTGTTCAATCTGTGACCACTGTTCCCTGTTCTCCGTGTTCCCTGTTCTCCGTGTTCCCTGTTCTCCGTGTTCCCTGTTCCCCGTGTCCGCTGTTCCCCGTGTCCGCTGTTCCCCGTGTTCACTGTTCCCCGTGTCCACTGTTCTCCGTGTTTACTCTGTGACCACTGTTCACTGTTCTCAGTTTTCACTCTGTGTTGCCTGTTCTCCGTGTTCCCTGTTCTCCGTGTTCCCTGTTCTCCGTGTTCCCTGTTCTCCGTGTTCCCTGTTCCCCGTGTTCACTGTTCCCCGTGTTCACTGATCTCTGTGTTCCAAGTTCCCTGTGTTCCCTGTTCCCTGTTCCCTGTGTTCCCGGTTCCCTGTGTTCCCTGTTCCCTGTGTTCACTGTACCCTGTGTTCCCTGTTCCCCGTGTTCCCTGTTCCCTGTTCCCCGTGTTCACTGTTCCCCGTGTTCACTGATCTCTGTGTTCCCAGTTCCCTGTGTTCCCTGTTCCCTGTTCCCTGTGTTCCCGGTTCCCTGTGTTCCCGGTTCCCTGTGTTCCCTGTTCCCTGTGTTCACTGCACCCTGTGTTCACTGCACCCTGTGTTCCCAGTTCCCTGTGTTCACTGTTCCCTGTGTCCACTGTTCCCTGTATCCACTGTTCCCTGTATCCACTGTTCTTTGAATTCACTGTTCTCCGAGTTCACTGTTCTCCGAGTTCACTGTTCTCCGGGTTCACTGTTCTCCGGGTTCCCTGTTCCCCGGGTTCCCCGTTCCCCGGGTTCCCTGTTCCCCGGGTTCCCTGTTCTCCGTGTTCACTGTTCCCCGTGTTCAATCTGTGACCACTGTTCACTGTTCTTCGTGTTCCCTGTTCTGCGTGTTGCCTGTTCTGCGTGTTCCCTGTTCTGCGTGTTTCCTGTTCTCCATGCTCACTGTTCCCTGTGTTCACTGATCTATGCGTTCCCTGTTCCCTGTGTTCACTCTTCCCCGTGTTCACTGTTCCCCGTGTTCACTGTTCCCCGTGTTCACTGTTCTGCATGTTCACTCTGTGACCACTGTTCACTGTTCTCAGTTTTCACTCTGTGTTCCCTGTTCTCCGTGTTCCCTGTTCTCCGTGTTCCCTGTTCTCCGGGTTCCCTGTTCTCCGGGTTCCCTGTTCTCCGTGTTCACTGATCTCCGTGTTCACTGATCTCCGTGTTCACTGTTCCCCGTGTTCACTGTTCCCCGTGTTCACTGTTCTGCATGTTCACTCTGTGACCACTGTTCACTGTTCTCAGTTTTCACTCTGTGTTCCCTGTTCTCCGTGTTCCCTGTTCTCCGGGTTCACTGATCTCCGTGTTCACTGATCTCCGTGTTCACTGTTCCCCGTGTCCGCTGTTCCCCGTGTCCGCTGTTCCCCGTGTCCGCTGTTCTCTGGGTTCCCTGTTCCCCGGGTTCCCTGTTCCCCGGGTTCCCTGTTCTCCGTGTTCACTCTGTGACCACTGTTCACTGTTCTCAGTTTTCTCTCCGTGTTGCCTGTTCTCCATGTTGCCTGTTCTCCGTGTTGCCTGTTCTCCGTGTTCACTGATCCCCGGGTTCACTGATCTCTGTGTTCCCAGTTCCCTGTGTTCCCAGTTCCCTGTGTTCCCAGTTCCCTGTGTTCCCAGTTCCCTGTGTTTACTGTTCCCTGTGTTTACTGTTCCCTGTGTTCACTGTTCTCTGTGTTCACTGTTCTCCGTGTTCACTCTGTGTACACTGTTCTCTCTGTTCCCTGTTCCTTGTGTTCCCTCTTCTCCGTGTTCCCTCTTCTCCGTGTTCCCTCTTCTCCGTGTTCACTCTGTACACACTGTTGACTGTGTTCCCTGTTCTCTGTGTTTCCTGTTCTCTGTGTTCCCTGATCTCTGTGTTCCCTGTTCCCTGTTCCCTGTGTTCCCTGTTCTCTGTGTTCACTGATCTCTGTGTTCACTGTTCTCCGTGTTCACTCTGTGTACACTGTTCTCTCTGCTCCCTGTTCCTTGTGTTCCCTCTTCTCCGTGTTCCCTCTTCTCCGTGTTCCCTCTTCTCCGTGTTCACTCTGTACACACTGTTGACTGTGTTCCCTGTTCTCTGTGTTTTCTGTTCTCTGTGTTTTCTGTTCTCTGTGTTTTCTGTTCTCTGTGTTCCCTGATCTCTGTGTTCCCTGTTCTCTGTGATCCCTGTTCTCTGTGATCCCTGTTCACTGTGTCCACTGTTCTCCGTGTCCACTGTTCTCCGTGTCCACTGATCTCCGTGTCCACTGATCTCCGTGTTCACTCTTCTCCGTGTTCACTCTTCTCCGTGTTCACTCTGTACACACTGTTGACTGTGTTGCCTGTTCTCCGTGTTGCCTGTTCTCCGTGTTGCCTGTTCTCCGTGTTGCCTGTTCTGTGTTGCCTGTTCTGTGTTCCCACTTCTCTGTGTTCCCTCTTCTCTGTGTTCCCTCTTCTCTGTGTTCACTGTTCCCTGTGTTCACTGATCTCCGCGTTCACTCTTCTCCGTGTTGACTGTTCTCCGTGTTGACTGTTCTCCGTGTTCACTCTGTGACCACTGTTCACTGTTCTCAGTTTTCACTCTGTGTTCAATCTTCTGCGTGTTCACTCTTCTCCGTGTTCACTCTTCTCCAGTCACTCTTTCTGTGTTCATTGTTCCCTGTGTTCGCTCTTTTCCGTGTTCACTCTGTGTTCCCTGTTCCCTGTGTTCCCTGTTCCCTGTGTTTACTGTTCCCTGTGTTCACGGTTCCCTGTGTTCCCTGTTCCCTGTGTTCCCTGTTCCCCGTGTTCACTGTTCCCCGTGTTCACTGCTCTCCGTGTTCAATCTGTGACCACTGTTCACTGTTCTCCGTGTTCACTCTGTGTTCCCTGTTCTGCGTGTTCCCTGTTCTGCATGTTCCCTGTTCTGCGTGTTCCCTGTTCTGCGTGTTCCCTGTTCTGCGTGTTCCCTGTTCTCCGTGTTGCCTGTTCTCCGTGTTGCCTGTTCCCCGTGTTCACTGTTCTCCGTGTTTACTCTGTGACCACTGTTCACTGTTCTCTTTTTTCACTCTGGGTACACTGATCTCCGTGTTCACTCTTCTCCGTGTTCACTCTTCTGTGTCCACTCTTCTGTGTTCACTCTTTCTGTGTTCACTCTTCTCTGTGTTCACTCTTCTCCGTGTTCACTCTGTGTGCACTGTTCATAGTATTCAGTATTCACTGTGTTCACTGTTCTCTTGTTCCCTGTTCTCTGTATTCCCTGTTTTCTGTATTCAGTGTTCACTGTTCTCTTGTTCCCTGTTCTCTGTGTTCCCTGTTCTCTGTGTTCGCTCTTCCCCGTGTTCGCTCTTCCCCGTGTCCGCTATTCCCCGTGTTCGCTGTTCCCCGTGTTCGCTGTTCCCCGTGTTCGCTGTTCCCCGTGTTCGCTGTTCCCCGTGTCCGCTGTTCCCTGTATTCACTGTTCCCTGTGTCCACTGTTCTCCGTGTTTACTCTGTGACCACTGTTCACTGTTCTCAGTTTTCACTCTGTGTTGCCTGTTCTCCGTGTTCCCTGTTCTCCGTGTTCCCTGTTCTCCGTGATCCCTGTTCTCCGTGTTCCCTGTTCTCCGTGTTCCCAGTTCCCCGTGTTCCCTGTTCTCAGTATTCCCTGTGATATGGTTAATGTAATTTCTGCAGTTTCATGCACACACACACACACACCCACACACACACACACATACACTCACTCACACACACACACATACACTCACTCACACACACACACTCACACACACATACACACACACACACACACACACACACTCTCACACACACTCACTCACACACCTACACACACACTCACTGTACTAAAACTGAGGTTTAATGAATAAAAGCTAAATTATGAAACTAATGATCGACTAGGCCATAATGAAGCATGAACTAGAAGTCACCTCTGTTATGCCAGGAACATGGTAACCTTGGGCAAGAAACCAAGGAATGCTTCAGTTAGACACAGAGGGCAAAATACAATGAAAGCTCTTTTCATGACATCAATAAATGTTATAACTAGTAGCAGAAATTGTAAAATAATATAACATTTTAATTAAAGAAATTGGCAGAGAAAAGCGTGAAATGCTTTAACCAATGGAATTGTCATTAATGATTTTTAATGTAAGAAAAATCCATAGCGTGAGATGTTTAAACCAATGAAATTATCACCAATGTATTTGAATGGAAAAATAATGTATAAGTATTAGTGCTGTAAAATCTCCCGTTGCGACTTCCGAAGTCCTTTTTGGAACTCGCCCAATCTTCGAAGATTGAATAAACATCTGTTGCTCCGTCTGTGTGTGTCTCGCAGTATTTCGATTTGCCACGGGAGAAGTGATAGCCGGTGAGGATAAGGGCTGATACCAGTCAACTTGGAGTTCGCCTTTTTGAACTTAACCTTGCGGACAGTCTCCCTTGATACAAGGGTTAAAGGACAGTCCGCGGTTGGCAGAGTTCGGAGGCGGGACCCGGTTGTTCTGAATCAGATCCCTAGAGTTAGAATAGTTAGCCAAGTGTCAGGAACTATTCTCCGGAGATTCAGAAAGCCTAGACAGAATTCACTTATAACAAATGTGGGGGCTCGTCCGGGATCCTAAACAGAACTCCCACGGGAGGCTCTGAATGATTCTGGGACACTGTGACACACACAGATGTTTGAGCAAACGATGTGAATAGGTGGCGCTCGCAATAAAGTAAAAAGGTTGAAGCTTCGAAAAAGTAAAAAGGTGATTTTTTACTTTGAGTCGGACAACTCCGTGCACAGGATCAAGGTAAGAACCTTCTCTGGTATTTTGGGGCTTTCGTGGAATTGAGAAGGGTACACTGCCTTGTCGACTCGGTGGTTGTGACAGGTAACCGGGATACAAGGGTTAATTGAGTAACCAGAGTGTAGGTTAGCCTGAAGACCAACCATGGGTGGCCGAGGTTCCAGGTCTAAAAAGGAACGGGAAAACAAAACCCCACAGATTCCCCTTAATAGTCCGCTGGGATGAAAATTGGGGAATTGGAGTCCCTACGAAAGTCGGGGCTTAAAGAAAAAGGAAATGATAAAATACTGTTGTTTTGTTTGGGTAAAAGAACCCATCCGTCCGCCATCAGTGATCTGGCCAAAATTTGGATCGGACGAGGATTGGGTTTGTCAAATTTTAAATGATTATGTAAAGAATAAACAGTATCCAGGTTTAAAGGAGAGCGAGTATGCTGCATGTTGGGTAGGGAACCTGACAGCAACTGCTCCAACCCCAGTACCTTTATATCCTTTAACCCCACTGAATGAGAGTAAGTGGGAAGTGTTAGAGAACTTACCCCCGCCTGTGGCACCCCCGCCATATGCTCTTCAGGAGGAACAACGGCAGCGGCCGTTGGAGAATCGGGAGCGGGATCCAGGGGATCTGGCGAAGGGTACGTGGAAGCCACAGCAGCAGGGGCTGAGGGGGTAAGGAGATCTGCACGACTAAAGGAGAGAGAGATGAGGGGAAAAGGTGATAAAGAAGTAGTGAGACTGTGTCCCCTACGGGAGGTCCCGTTTGGGGAACGGACCACAGGATTTGTTGTAGCCCCATTAAACTCAAATTATATAAGACAACTGAAGTTTATTTTTTTACCAGCAGCTTGCAGTAAGACCAACAGAGAGAGAGAGTGCGAGAACTGCTCGCAAGACATTTAACCCTCTGTGATTCGGTTTGAATGCACATTGGTTTGTTGGTGATTGAATGAGGAAGTTTTATTCACTGGAGCTTGAGTTCCAGGATTGTTTTAAATGTGATCTTTATGTAAACTTAACATGATTTATTTTCAATATGTGAAGGACAGTTGTAGTTTCAGTTCAACAGTAGACTGTCGGGAAAAAAAGACGATAACTTCCATGGTTATTATCTGAGACCTTGGATTCGGCCATTAGAATTTTTTTTTAAACTTGAATTGACAAATTATTGTAAGACAGCTCTGATTATTTTACGACCTAAAGTATTGTAATTGAGAAATAATTGGTCAGGAGTACATAAGAAAACTAATTTTGGATCTAAATTAGGGTACTAAATCTGGGTGAATACAGTGGATTTTAAAATTGGGAACTGTATGCATTTTACATTTTAAATATTAAATACTGAATAAATGGACGTAAATATATAAATATGTTTACAAGTTAGGAACAGGCTTTAAAGTTAGTCAAGCATGAATTAATAAATTGGTGTTTGAGGATATGAGAAGCTAGGAACATTGCAATATTTCTTAAAAAAAGGAAGAACGTATCGACTAAAGTGCTGATAGGGGACAAGGAGATTGGGTTTGTGTGTGACCCCCTCACCAGTGGGGAGGTCGGAACATTTAAAAGGAAATGACGGTCCTGGATGAGAATCCGATAGGATTGTCAGAACAAATTAATTTTTGAGGCCCAGTCTGTATATGTGGGCTGAGTTAATGTCTATTTTTGAATATACTATTTACTGGGGGAGAAAGGAGACTTATATGGGGATACTGGATAGGGAAAGTGTTAATTGAGATTAAAAAAAACTAGTAGCAGTGCCGGTGTTAAGCTTGCCGGACAATTTGGCATGAGAGGGGGATGGTTAGGGGTGAAGACAAATATCCCCTTCAGAACCCTAACTGGGACCACCACAATATAGAAGGGTGGAATAATATGTTAGACATGCAAAATTTGATAATCCAAGGGATACAAACTTGCATCCCCAAACAACAAAATTTAGCCAAGGTTTTCGACCTGAGGCAGGGAAAGGACGAGTCTCCCTGTGCATTCTTACACAGATTAAGGGAGTCGGTTAGGAAATGTTCGGGTATAGACCCAGATGGGGAAATAGGATGACGGATGGTAAAGGTTCACTTCGTGACAAAGGCATGGCCTGATATCCAGAAGAAGTTACAGAAGATAGAGAACGGGAACGGTAGAAATGAGTCGGAGTTGTTACAGGAGGTTCAGAAAGTCAGTAGTAAGGGAGGACTGTATGAAAGACAAAAGGAGTCGGATAAATAAGGTGGTTATCTAAATCTGAATATTTATGTCTTTGTGGGCCGGCCCCCGATAGGAATTTTGTGTTGGTGAAGATTTATGTGTGTCTTTGTGTGTGTAAATTTGATTGTAAAAAGGTCTCTGTGGATGTGAGAATTTGTGTCTGTGTATGGATTTTTTTTTAAAAAAAGGCTTCTCAGCTAACAAGCAGTTTAACACTTTGTGCTCTGGCTTGAATTCATCTGTTTGTTAATGGTTTTATGTGTGAAACTTGTTGTTTGTCATTTGATTCAGTGTGCTATTTTTGATTGTAATTTTATGAATGCTCAACGTTATTTTTTTTTCTCATGATATGATTTTATTAGAACTTAAGGAGGACCCTGATACTGGGAGAAAACAGCAGTATAGGTGGACTGTCTTAGCTGAAGGTTTTACCGAGTCACCAAACTTGTTTGGACAGATCCTAGAACAAGTTCTTGAGGGCTTGACTTTAAGACCAACTTTAAAGTTAATTCAGTATGTGGACGACCTCCTGTTGTCCGGTCCCACCCAAACTGACACACAGCAGGGAACCAATGATTTATTAAACTACCTTGCAGTGAAGGGATTGCGAGTTAGTCAGAACAAACTACAGTATGTGGAACGGGAAGTAAGATATTTAGAGCATTTGATCAGTCAAGGGCAGAAGAGAATAAGCCCTGAAAGAGTAAAGGGAATTGTAGAATTAGGACTACCCCGAACTAAGAGGGAACTCCGAAAGTTCCTGGGTTTGCTGGGTTATTGCAGACTCTGGATAGATAATTATGCTACAAGCAGTAGCAGCCACTGCTAAGCTAGTGGAAGAAAGCCAGAAACTGACGTTTGGAGCACCACTGACTGTGGTTGCTCCTCACCAAGTCCGCACTATTCTGAATCAAAAAGCGGGACAATGGCTCACAGACTCCCGAATCCTGAAATATGAGGCAGTGCTCTTAGATAGAGAGGACCTTAAGATAGAGGTGGGTGCATGTTCAAATCCGGCTGACTTCTTATGGAAAGGAGGACCATTCATGAGATTGAGTGCAAGGTAGTAATAAGTTAGAGCAATTCCAAATTCACACGACATGAGGGGTGGTATCCACCTTCAGGAAAATGAGGCAGGGGAGCAGGGGCTCCAGGGGCAAATGTACCCAGTTACACAGAGAGATAGGCTGCCAGTGAGGCAGGGGAGCAGTGGCTCCGGAACAGATGTACAAAGAAATAGGCTGCTGATAAGGCAGGGGGGAACAGAAACTCTGAGGGTAGATGCGAATTAATATGGGTAACTTGAGAGTGAGTTTCAGGACGTTGAGACAGTAAGTAGACTGTATTGCGCTGAGATTGTTCGTGGGGGCTATACGGCGTGTAGGGCTGCATTGAAAAACGGTAGGTAGCACTAGTCAGAATTATGCTGCTATTCCTGTTACTTCTGAGTTTTGCTCATATATCTTTTTCAGATGTTGTGTTAATGATTTCTGTTTCGGAATTTCCACAAGTTATAAAAATTGATGCTTGCAGCCTAAGTAGAATGCCCAGATGTAGAGTTTCAAAGGGAATATCTTTCCTCCAAGATATTTCTTCACACCCTACCGAACCGCAAAAGCCACCGCCTAGCATCACTATCCATAGAGCCCCCTTTAGCCCAGCCCTAAACTGTTTTGACAGGAAGTGTCATCCTATATATATCTCACCATTAAGAAATTGCTTCCTCTGAAGATATAAAAATGGGTCCCAACTCCTTAGTAAGGATTTAAAGATAGAGATGACAGTGTATGGGAAGCGTTTTGTGGGCTGCTGTTTTTGAATTGGCGTCGGAAGGGGACAGCCTTTGGGATTCCTTGATTCTAAACTGCAACCTTTAACCCCTTACACTGATCCAAAGTCACTGCAGATTATAGAGGTTAAAGACCTGAGACAGACTCTTGAAATAGAAACAGGATATGGAGAAACAAATGCCTGGATTGAATGGGTTAAATATACTGTAAAAAATCTGAACAAAAGCAATTGCTATGCATGTGCCTCCGGTAGGACAGTGTCTCAGGTAGTTCCCTTTCCGCTCGGGTGGGAGCGAAACAAACAGGGCATGGAATGCACGATAGCCCTATATCAAGATGAGACTGCATGGAAAAATCCGAATTGTGCCTCTTTGTTTTTGATGTTCTCTTCCTTAAAAGGACATAAGAGGCAAGCTCCCCCTGTGTTTTCTGCCGCTGTTGGGAATCACACATCGTGTGTTTATAGACAGGGTGGATCTATTGATTTGGGGGAGCTGAGATTGTGTTCGGTGATTAAAAACGTTACTGAAGCCGTGGAAGGAAGAAATTACTCATCTTTAAACGTTCCCCGAGCAGATCTGTGGTGGTATTGTGGAGGAAAACTACTGAGACCCACCCTGCCCCCTGATTGGAAGGGGATATGTGCAATTGTACAATTGGCAATACCATTCACCTTGGCATTTGAAAGAGAACAGTTAGTTGGGAGAAAAGGAAGAGATAAGAGATCACTGCTACCCACTTCTGTTGATGAAAGGATTTATCTTGATTCAATAGGGGTCCCTGGGGGGGGTGCCTGATGAGTTCAAAGCTCGTAACCAGACTTCAGCAGGCTTTGAATCATCCCTATTCTGGTGGGTTACTATTAATAAGAATGTGGATTGGATAAACTACATTTATTATAACCAAGCACGGTTTATTAACCATACTAGAGATGCAGTAAAGGGTTTGGCCGAATAACTGGATGCCACCAGTCGTATGGCTTGGGAAAATAGACTGGCCTTGGACATGCTCTTAGCTGAAAAGGGGGGCGTTTGTGTCATGATAGGCTCTCAATGTTGTACTTTTATTCCCAACAATACGGCCCCTGATGGCTCGGTGACCCGTGCCCTGGAAGGTCTCCAGGCACTGGCTGATGAGATAGCTGAGAATTCAGGTGTAAATACTAATTGGACTGGCTGGCTAGAGCGGTGGTTCGATAAATGGAAGGGGGTGATGGTCTCAGTGGTGATTACACTTCTGTTGGTAATCGGGATTTTAGTTGCTTTGGGCTGTTGTATAATTCCATGTCTGCGTGGTCTAATTACCCGCCTTATTGAGACTACTTTGATTAAGAGTGACCCGCATACAGTTGTGGGCATTCACCTTCAAGCTGATGCAAATGATCCTGAGGCTGATTGGAATAGACAGACCATGATTATGTTGCAGAAATTACAGACTGTATAAAAAGACCGGGGGGATTGATATGGTTAATGTAATTTCTGCAGTTTCATGCATACACACACACACACACACACAACACACACAACACACACACACACACACGCCTCACACATAACCCACACACATACACACACCTACACACACACTCCCTCACACACATACACACACCTACACACACACACACACACACATACACATACACTCACTCACACACACACACACACACACACACACATATACACACATACCCACACACACACACACACACACTCTCACACACCTACACACACACTCACTGTACTAAAACTGAGGTTTAATGAATAAAAGCTAAATGATGAAACTAATGATCGACTAGGCCATAATGAAGCATGAACTAGAAGTCACCTCTGTCATGCCAGGAACATGGTAACCTTGGGCAAGAAACCAAGGAATGCTTCAGTTAGACACAGAGGGCAAAATGCAATGAAAGCTCTTTTCATGACATCAATAAATGTTATAACTAGTAGCAGAAATTGTAAAATAATATAACATTTTAATTAAAGAAATTGGCAGAGAAAAGCGTGAAATGCTTTAACCAATGGAATTGTCATTAATGATTTTTAATGTAAGAAAAATCCATAGCGTGAGATGTTTAAACCAATGAAATTATCACCAATGTATTTGAATGGAAAAATAATGTATAAGTATTAGTGCTGTAAAATCTCCCGTTGCGACTTCCGAAGTCCTTTTTGGAACTCGCCCAATCTTCGAAGATTGAATAAACATCTGTTGCTCCGTCTGTGTGTGTCTCGCAGTATTTCGATTTGCCACGGGAGAAGTGATAGCCGGTGAGGATAAGGGCTGATACCAGTCAACTTGGAGTTCGCCTTTTTGAACTTAACCTTGCGGACAGTCTCCCTTGATACAAGGGTTAAAGGACAGTCCGCGGTTGGCAGAGTTCGGAGGCAGGACCCGGTTGTTCTGAATCAGATCCCTAGAGTTAGAATAGTTAGCCAAGTGCCAGGAACTATTCTCCGGAGATTCAGAAAGCCTAGACAGAATTCACTTATAACACCTGTTCCCCGTGTTCCCTGTTCCCCGTGTTCCCTGTTCCCCGTGTTCACTGTTCCCCGTGTTCACTGTTCCCCGTGTTCACTGATCTCTGTGTTCCCAGTTCCCTGTGTTCCCAGTTCCCTGTGTTCCCAGTTCCCTGTTACCCGTGTTCCCTGCTCCCCGTGTTCCCTGTTCCCCGTGTTCACTGTTCCCCGTGTTCACTGATCCCCGTGTTCCCAGTTCCCTGTGTTCCCAGTTCCCTGTTCCCTGTGTTCCCTGTTCCCTGTGTTCCCTGTTCCCTGTGTTCCCTGTTCCCTGTGTTCACTGTACCCTGTGTTCACTGTACCCTGTGTTCCCAGTTCCCTGTGTTCACTGTTCCTTGTGTCCACTGTTCCCTGTATCCACTGTTCTCTGAGTTCACTGTTCTCTGAGTTCACTGTTCTCTGAGTTCACTGTACTCTGAGTTCACTGTTCTCTGGGTTCCCTGTTCTCTGGGTTCCTTCTTCTCTGGGTTCCCTGTTCTCCGGGTTCCTTGTTCTCCGGGTTCCCTGTTCTCCGGGTTCCCTGTTCCCCGGGTTCCCTGTTCTCCGTGTTCACTGTTCCCCGTGTTCAATCTGTGACCATTGTTCCCTGTTCTCCGTGTTGCCTGTTCTCCGCGTTGCCTGTTCTCCGTGTTGCCTGTTCTCCGTGTTGCCTGTTCTGCGTGTTGCCTGTTCTGCGTGTTCCCTGTTCTGCGTGTTCCCTGTTCTCCGTGCTCACTGTTCCCTGTGTTCACTGATCTATGCGTTCCCTGTTCCCTGTGTTCACTGTTCCCTGTGTTCACTGTGTTCCCTGTGTTCACTGTGTTCACTCTTCCCTGTGTTCACTCTTCCCTGTGTTCACTCTTCCCTGAGTTCACTGTTCCCCGTGTTCACTGTTCCCCGTGTTCACTGTTCTGCATGTTCACTCTGTGACCACTGTTCTCAGTTTTCACTCTGTGTTCCCTGTTCTCCGTGTTCCCTGTTCTCCGGGTTCCCTGTTCTCCGGGTTCCCTGTTCTCCGTGTTCACTGTTCCCGGTGTTCACTGTTCCCCGTGTCCGCTGTTCCCCGTGTCCGCTGTTCCCCGTGTTCACTGTTCCCTGTGTCCACTGTTCTCTGAGTTCACTGTTCTCTGGGTTCCCTGTTCTCTGGGTTCCCTGTTCCCCGGGTTCTCTGTTCCCCGGGTTCCCTGTTCCCCGGGTTCCCTGTTCCCCGGGTTCCCTGTTCCCCGGATTCACTGTTCCCCGGGTTCCCTTTTCCCCGGGTTCCCTGTTCCCCGTGTTCCCTGTTCCCCGTGTTCCCTGGTCTCCGTGTTCCCTGTTCTCCGTGTTCACTCTGTGACCACTGTTCACTGTTTTCAGTTTTATCTCTGTGTTGCCTGTTCTCCTTGTTGCCTGTTCTCCGTGTTGCCTGTTCTCCGTGTTCCCTGTTCTCCGTGTTGCCTGTTCTCTGTGTTGCCTGTTCCCCGTGTTGCCTGTTCCCCGTGTTCACTGTTCTCCGTGTTCACTGTTCTCCGTGTTCACTGTTCCCCGGGTTCACTGATCTCTGTGTTCCCAGTTCCCTGTGTTTACTGTTCCCTGTGTTCACTGTTCCCTGTGTTCACTGTTCTGAGTTCACTGATCTCTGTGTTCCCTGTTCCCTGTGTTCCCTGTTCCCTGTGTTCACTCTTCTGTGTTCACTGATCTCTGTGTTCACTGTTCTCCGTGTTCACTCTGTGTACACTGTTCTCTCTGTTCCCTGTTCCCTGTTCCCTGTTCCTTGTGTTCACTCTTCTCCGTGTTCCCTCTTCTCCGTGTTCCCTCTGTACACACTGTTGACTGTGTTCCCTGTTCTCTGTGTTCCCTGTTCACTGTGTTCCCTGTTCACTGTGTCCACTGTTCTCCGTGTTCACTGATCTCCGTGTTCACTCTTCTCCATGTTCACTCTGTACACACTGTTGACTGTGTTCCCTGTTCTCCGTGTTCCCTGTTCTCCGTGTTCCCTGTTGTCCGTGTTCCCTGTTGTCCGTGTTCCCTGTTGTCCGTGTTCCCTGTTCTCCGTGTTCCCTGTTCTCCGTGTCCACTGTTCTCCGTGTCCACTGTTCTCCGTGTTCACTGTTCCCCGTGTTCATTGTTCCCCGTGTTCACTGTTCCATGTGTCCACTGTTCTCCGTGTCCACTGTTCCCCGTGTTCACTGTTCTGCGTGTTCACTCTGTGACCACTGTTCACTGTTCTCAGTTTTCTCTCCGTGTTGCCTGTTCTCTGTGTTGCCTGTTCTCCGTGATCCGTCTTCTCTGTGTTCCCTCTTCTCCCGTGTTCCCTGTTCCCTGTGTTCACTGATCTCCGTGTTCACTCTTCTCCGTGTTGACTGTTCTCCGTGTTCACTCTGTGACCACTGTTCACTGTTCTCAGTTTTCACTCTGTGTTCAATCTTCTGCGTGTTCACTCTTCTCCGTGTTCACTCTTCTCCAGTCACTCTTTCTGTGTTCACTGTTCTCTGTGTTCGCTCTTTTCCGTGTTCACCCTGTGTTCCCTGTTCCCTGTTCCCCGTGTTCACTGTTCCCCGTGTTCACTGCTCTCCGTGTTCAATCTGTGACCACTGTTCACTGTTCTCCGTGTTCACTCCGTGTTCCCTGTTCTGCGTGTTGCCTGTTCTGCGTGTTGCCTGTTCTCCGTGTTGCCTGTTCTCCGTGTTGCCTGTTCTCCGTGTTGCCTGTTCTCCGTGTTCACTGTTCCCCGTGTTCCCTGATCTATGCGTTCACTGTTCCCTGTGTTCACTGTTCCCTGTGTTCACTGTTCCCCGTGTTCACTGTTCTGCGTGTTCACTCTGTGACCACTGTTCACTGTTCTCAGTTTTCACTCTGTGTTCCCTGTTCTCCGTGTTCACTGATCTCCGTGTTCCCTGTTCTCCGTGTTCCTGTTCTCTGTGTTCCCTGATCTCCGTGTTCCCTGTTCTCTGTGTTCACTGTTCTCTGTGTTCCCTGGTCCCTGTGTTCCCTGTGATCCCTGGTCCCTGTGATCCCTGATCCCTGGTCCCTGTGTTCCCTGTTCCCCGTGTTCACTGTTCCCTGTGTTCACTGTTCCCTGTGTTCACTGTTCTGCGTGTTCACTCTGTGACCACTGTTCACTGTGGAACAGTGTTCCCTGTTCTCCGTGTTCACTGTTCCCCGTGTTCACTGATCTCTGTGTTCCCAGTTCCCTGTGTTCCCAGTTCCCTGTGTTCACTGTACCCTGTGTTCACTGTACCCTGTGTTCACTCTACCCTGTGTTCCCAGTACCCTGTGTTCACTGTTCCTTGTGTCCACTGTTCCCTGTATCCACTGTTCTCTGAGTTCACTGTTCTCCGAGTTCACTGTTCTCCGAGTTCACTGTTCTCCGGGTTCCCTGTTCTCCGGGTTCACTGTTCCCCGTGTTCACTGTTCCCCGTGTTCACTGTTCCCCGGGTTCACTGATCCCCGGGTTCCCTGTTCCCCGTGTTCCCTGTTCCCTGTGTTCACTGATCTCCGTGTTCCCAGTTCCCTGTGTTCACTGTTCCCTGTGTTCACTGTTCCCTGTGTTCACTGTTCCCTGTGTTTACTGTTCCCTGTGTTCACTGTTCCCTGTGACCACTGTACCCTGTGTTCACTGTACCCTGTGTTTACTGTTCCCTGTTTTCCCTGTTCCCTGTGTTCACTCTTCCCTGTGTTCACTGTTCCCTGTGTTCACTGTACCCTGTGTTCACTCTTCCCTGTGTTCCCAGTTCCCTGTGTCCACTGTTCCCTGTGTCCACTGTTCCCTGTGTCCACTGTTCCCTGTGTCCACTGTTCTCTGGGTTCACTGTTCTCTGGGTTCACTGTTCTCTGGGTTCACTGTTCCCCGGGTTCACTGTTCCCCGGGTTCACTGTTCCCCGTGTTCAATCTGTGACCACTGTTCACTGTTCTCCGTGTTCCCTGTTCTCCGTGTTCCCTGTTCTCCGTGTTCCCTGTTCTCAGTGTTGCCTGTTCTGCGTGTTGCCTGTTCTGCGTGTTGCCTGTTCTCCGTGTTCCCTGTTCTCCGTGTTCACTGTTCCCCGTGTTCAATCTGTGACCATTGTTCCCTGTTCTCCGTGTTGCCTGTTCTCCGCGTTGCCTGTTCTCCGTGTTGCCTGTTCTCCGTGTTGCCTGTTCTGCGTGTTCCCTGTTCTGCGTGTTCCCTGTTCTGCGTGTTCCCTGTTCTCCGTGCTCACTGTTCCCTGTGTTCACTGATCTATGCGTTCCCTTTTCCCTGTGTTCACTGTTCACTCTGTTCACTGTTCTCTGAGTTCACTGTTCCCGTGTTCACTGTTCTGCGTGTTCACTCTGTGTTCCCGGTTCTCAGTGTTCCCTGTTCGCCGTGTTCCCTGTTCTCCGTGTTCCCTGTTCTCCGTGTTCACTGTTCCCTGTGTTCACTGATCTATGCGTTCCCTTTTCCCTGTGTTCACTGTTCACTCTGTTCACTGTTCTCTGAGTTCACTGTTCTGCGTGTTCACTCTGTGACCACTGTTCACTGTTCTGAGTTTTCACTCCGTGTTCCCTGTTCTCCGTGTTCCCTGTTCTCCGTGTTCCCTGTTCTCCGTGTCCGCTGTTCCCCGTGTCCGCTGTTCCCCGTGTCCGCTGTTCCCCGTATCCGCTGTTCCCCGTGTCCACTGTTTTCTGAGTTCACTGTTCCCCGTGTTCACTGTTCCACGCGTTCACTGTTCTCCGTGTTCACTCTGTGACCACTGTTCACTGTTCTCAGGGTTATCTCTGTGTTGCCTGTTCTCCGTGTTGCCTGTTCTCTGTGTTGCCTGTTCTCCGTGATCCCTGTTCTCCGTGTTCCCTCTTCTCCGTGTTCCTAGTTCTCCGTGTTCCCAGTTCTCCGTGTTCCCTCTTCTCCGTGTTCCCAGTTCTCCGTGTTCCCTCTTTTCCGTGTTCCCAGTTCCCTGTGTTCACTGTTCCCTGTGTTCACTGATCTCTGTGTTCCCAGCTCCCTGTGTTCCCAGTTCCCTGTGTTCCAGTTCCCTGTGTTCACTGTTCCCTGTGTTCACTGTTCCCTGTTTCCACTGTTCCCTGTTTCCACTGTTCTGTGTTCACTGATCTCTGTGTTCACTGTTCCCTGTGTTCACTGATCTCTGTGTTCCCAGTTCCCTGTGTTCACTGTTCCCTGTGTCCACTGTTCCCTGTGTCCACTGTTCCCTGTGTCCACTGTTCTCCGAGTTCACTGTTCTCCGAGTTCACTGTTCTCCGAGTTCACTGTTCCCCGTGTTCACTGTTCCCCGTGTTCAATCTGTGACCATTGTTCCCTGATCTCCGTGTTCCCTGTTCTCCGTGTTGCCTGTTCTGCGTGTTCCCTGTTCTGCGTGTTGCCTGTTCTGCGTGTTTCCTGTTCCCTGTGTTCACTGATCTATGCGTTCCCTGTTCCCTGTGTTCACTGTTCCCTGTGTTCACTGTTCCCTGTGTTCACTGTGTTCACTGTGTTCACTGTGTTCCCTGTGTTCACTCTTCCCTATGTTCACTCTTCCCTGAGTTCACTGTTCCCTGTGTTCACTGTTCCCCGTGTTCACTGTTCTGCATGTTCACTCTGTGACCACTTTTCACTGTTCTCAGTTTTCACTCCGTGTTCCCTGTTCTCCGGTTTCCCTGTTCTCCGTGTTCACTGATCTCCGTGTTCACTGTTCCCGGTGTTCACTGTTCCCCATGTCCGCTGTTCCCCATGTCCGCTGTTCCCCGTGTTCGCTGTTCCCTGTGTCCACTGTTCTCCGTGTTCACTCTGTGACCACTGTTCGCTGTTCTCAGTTTTCTTTCTGTGTTGCCTGTTCTCCGTGTTCCTGTTCTCCGTGTTCCCTGTTCTCCGGGTTCCCTGTTCTCCGTGATCCCTGTTCCCTGTGTTCACCGTTCCCCGTGTTCCCAGTTCCCTGTGTTCCCAGTTCCCTGTGTTTACTGTTCCCTGTGTTCACTGTTCCCTGTGTTCACTGATCTCTGTGTTCCCAGTTCCCTGTGTTTACTGTTCCCTGTGTTTACTGTTCCCTGAGTTCACTGATCTCCGTGTTCCCTGTTCTCCGTGTTCCCTGTTCCCTGTGTTCACTGTTCTCTGTGTCCACTGTTCCCCGTGTCCACTGTTCCCCGTGTCCCCTGTTCTCCGTGTTCACTGTTCTCCGTGTTCCCTGTTCTCCGTGTTCCCAGTTCTCCGTGTTCCCTCTTCTCTGTGATCCCTCTTCTCCGTGTTCACTGTTCCCTGTGTTCACTGTTCCCTGTGTTCACTGATCTCTGTGTTCCCAGTTCCCTGTGTTACTAGTTCCCTGTGTTCCCAGTTCCCTGTGTTCCAGTTCCCTGTGTTCCCTGTTCCCTGTGTTCACTGATCTCTGTGTTCCCAGTTCCCTGTGTTCCCAGTTCCCTGTGTTTACTGTTCCCTGAGTTCACTGATCTCCGTGTTCCCTGTTCTCCGTGTTCCCTGTTCTCCGTGTTGCCTGTTCTCCGTGTTGCCTGTTCTCCATGATCACAGTTCTCCGTGAACCCTGTTCTCCGTGTTCCCTCTTCTCCGTGTTCCCTCTTCTCCGTGTTCCCTGTTCTCAGTGTTCCCTGTTCCCCGTGTTTCCTGTTCCCCGTGTTCCCTGTTCCCGTGTTCCCTGTTCCCCGTGTTCACTGTTCCCCGTGTTTACTGTTCTCTGTGTTCACTGTTCTCTGTGTCCACTGTTCCCTGTGTCCACTGTTCCCTGTGTCCACTGTTCCTTGGGTTCACTATTCGCTGGGTTCACTGTTCCCCGGGTTCACTGTTCCCCGGGTTCACTGTTCTCCGTGTTCAATCTGTGACCACTGTTCATTGTTCTCCGTGTTCACTCTGTGTTCCCTGTTCCCCGTGTTCACTGTTCTGCGTGTTCACTCTGTGACCACTGTTCACTGTTCTCAGTTTTCACTCTGTGTTCCCTGTTCTCCGTGTTCACTGATCTCCGTGTTCCCTGTTCTCCGTGTTCCCTGTTCTCTGTGTTCCCTGATCTCCGTGTTCCCTGTTCTCTGTGTTCACTGTTCTCTGTGTTCCCTGGTCCCTGTGTTCCCTGTGATCCCTGGTCCCTGTGATCCCTGATCCCTGGTCCCTGTGTTCCCTGTTCCCCGTGTTCACTGTTCCCTGTGTTCACTGTTCCCTGTGTTCACTGTTCTGCGTGTTCACTCTGTGACCACTGTTCACTGTGGAACAGTGTTCCCTGTTCTCCGTGTTCACTGTTCCCCGTGTTCACTGATCTCTGTGTTCCCAGTTCCCTGTGTTCCCAGTTCCCTGTGTTCACTGTACCCTGTGTTCACTGTACCCTGTGTTCACTCTACCCTGTGTTCCCAGTACCCTGTGTTCACTGTTCCTTGTGTCCACTGTTCCCTGTATCCACTGTTCTCTGAGTTCACTGTTCTCCGAGTTCACTGTTCTCCGAGTTCACTGTTCTCCGGGTTCCCTGTTCTCCGGGTTCACTGTTCCCCGTGTTCACTGTTCCCCGTGTTCACTGTTCCCCGGGTTCACTGATCCCCGGGTTCCCTGTTCCCCGTGTTCCCTGTTCCCTGTGTTCACTGATCTCCGTGTTCCCAGTTCCCTGTGTTCACTGTTCCCTGTGTTCACTGTTCCCTGTGTTCACTGTTCCCTGTGTTTACTGTTCCCTGTGTTCACTGTTCCCTGTGACCACTGTACCCTGTGTTCACTGTACCCTGTGTTTACTGTTCCCTGTTTTCCCTGTTCCCTGTGTTCACTCTTCCCTGTGTTCACTGTTCCCTGTGTTCACTGTACCCTGTGTTCACTCTTCCCTGTGTTCCCAGTTCCCTGTGTCCACTGTTCCCTGTGTCCACTGTTCCCTGTGTCCACTGTTCCCTGTGTCCACTGTTCTCTGGGTTCACTGTTCTCTGGGTTCACTGTTCTCTGGGTTCACTGTTCCCCGGGTTCACTGTTCCCCGGGTTCACTGTTCCCCGTGTTCAATCTGTGACCACTGTTCACTGTTCTCCGTGTTCCCTGTTCTCCGTGTTCCCTGTTCTCCGTGTTCCCTGTTCTCAGTGTTGCCTGTTCTGCGTGTTGCCTGTTCTGCGTGTTGCCTGTTCTCCGTGTTCCCTGTTCTCCGTGTTCACTGTTCCCCGTGTTCAATCTGTGACCATTGTTCCCTGTTCTCCGTGTTGCCTGTTCTCCGCGTTGCCTGTTCTCCGTGTTGCCTGTTCTCCGTGTTGCCTGTTCTGCGTGTTCCCTGTTCTGCGTGTTCCCTGTTCTGCGTGTTCCCTGTTCTCCGTGCTCACTGTTCCCTGTGTTCACTGATCTATGCGTTCCCTTTTCCCTGTGTTCACTGTTCACTCTGTTCACTGTTCTCTGAGTTCACTGTTCCCCGTGTTCACTGTTCTGCGTGTTCACTCTGTGTTCCCGGTTCTCAGTGTTCCCTGTTCGCCGTGTTCCCTGTTCTGCGTGTTCCCTGTTCTCCGTGTTCACTGTTCCCTGTGTTCACTGATCTATGCGTTCCCTTTTCCCTGTGTTCACTGTTCACTCTGTTCACTGTTCTCTGAGTTCACTGTTCTGCGTGTTCACTCTGTGACCACTGTTCACTGTTCTGAGTTTTCACTCCGTGTTCCCTGTTCTCCGTGTTCCCTGTTCTCCGTGTTCCCTGTTCTCCGTGTCCGCTGTTCCCCGTGTCCGCTGTTCCCCGTGTCCGCTGTTCCCCGTGTCCGCTGTTCCCCGTATCCGCTGTTCCCCGTGTCCACTGTTTTCTGAGTTCACTGTTCCCCGTGTTCACTGTTCCACGCGTTCACTGTTCTCCGTGTTCACTCTGTGACCACTGTTCACTGTTCTCAGGGTTATCTCTGTGTTGCCTGTTCTCCGTGTTGCCTGTTCTCTGTGTTGCCTGTTCTCCGTGATCCCTGTTCTCCGTGTTCCCTCTTCTCCGTGTTCCTAGTTCTCCGTGTTCCCAGTTCTCCGTGTTCCCTCTTCTCCGTGTTCCCAGTTCTCCGTGTTCCCTCTTTTCCGTGTTCCCAGTTCCCTGTGTTCACTGTTCCCTGTGTTCACTGATCTCTGTGTTCCCAGCTCCCTGTGTTCCCAGTTCCCTGTGTTCCCAGTTCCCTGTGTTCACTGTTCCCTGTGTTCACTGTTCCCTGTTTCCACTGTTCCCTGTTTCCACTGTTCTGTGTTCACTGATCTCTGTGTTCACTGTTCCCTGTGTTCACTGATCTCTGTGTTCCCAGTTCCCTGTGTTCACTGTTCCCTGTGTCCACTGTTCCCTGTGTCCACTGTTCCCTGTGTCCACTGTTCTCCGAGTTCACTGTTCTCCGAGTTCACTGTTCTCCGAGTTCACTGTTCCCCGTGTTCACTGTTCCCGTGTTCAATCTGTGACCATTGTTCCCTGATCTCCGTGTTCCCTGTTCTCCGTGTTGCCTGTTCTGCGTGTTCCCTGTTCTGCGTGTTGCCTGTTCTGCGTGTTTCCTGTTCCCTGTGTTCACTGATCTATGCGTTCCCTGTTCCCTGTGTTCACTGTTCCCTGTGTTCACTGTTCCCTGTGTTCACTGTGTTCACTGTGTTCACTGTGTTCCCTGTGTTCACTCTTCCCTATGTTCACTCTTCCCTGAGTTCACTGTTCCCTGTGTTCACTGTTCCCCGTGTTCACTGTTCTGCATGTTCACTCTGTGACCACTTTTCACTGTTCTCAGTTTTCACTCCGTGTTCCCTGTTCTCCGGTTTCCCTGTTCTCCGTGTTCACTGATCTCCGTGTTCACTGTTCCCGGTGTTCACTGTTCCCCATGTCCGCTGTTCCCCATGTCCGCTGTTCCCCGTGTTCGCTGTTCCCTGTGTCCACTGTTCTCCGTGTTCACTCTGTGACCACTGTTCGCTGTTCTCAGTTTTCTTTCTGTGTTGCCTGTTCTCCGTGTTCCCTGTTCTCCGTGTTCCCTGTTCTCCGGGTTCCCTGTTCTCCGTGATCCCTGTTCCCTGTGTTCACCGTTCCCCGTGTTCCCAGTTCCCTGTGTTCCCAGTTCCCTGTGTTTACTGTTCCCTGTGTTCACTGTTCCCTGTGTTCACTGATCTCTGTGTTCCCAGTTCCCTGTGTTTACTGTTCCCTGTGTTTACTGTTCCCTGAGTTCACTGATCTCCGTGTTCCCTGTTCTCCGTGTTCCCTGTTCCCTGTGTTCACTGTTCTCTGTGTCCACTGTTCCCCGTGTCCACTGTTCCCCGTGTCCCCTGTTCTCCGTGTTCACTGTTCTCCGTGTTCCCTGTTCTCCGTGTTCCCAGTTCTCCGTGTTCCCTCTTCTCTGTGATCCCTCTTCTCCGTGTTCACTGTTCCCTGTGTTCACTGTTCCCTGTGTTCACTGATCTCTGTGTTCCCAGTTCCCTGTGTTACTAGTTCCCTGTGTTCCCAGTTCCCTGTGTTCCCAGTTCCCTGTGTTCCCTGTTCCCTGTGTTCACTGATCTCTGTGTTCCCAGTTCCCTGTGTTCCCAGTTCCCTGTGTTTACTGTTCCCTGAGTTCACTGATCTCCGTGTTCCCTGTTCTCCGTGTTCCCTGTTCTCCGTGTTGCCTGTTCTCCGTGTTGCCTGTTCTCCATGATCACAGTTCTCCGTGAACCCTGTTCTCCGTGTTCCCTCTTCTCCGTGTTCCCTCTTCTCCGTGTTCCCTGTTCTCAGTGTTCCCTGTTCCCCGTGTTTCCTGTTCCCCGTGTTCCCTGTTCCCCGTGTTCCCTGTTCCCCGTGTTCACTGTTCCCCGTGTTTACTGTTCTCTGTGTTCACTGTTCTCTGTGTCCACTGTTCCCTGTGTCCACTGTTCCCTGTGTCCACTGTTCCTTGGGTTCACTATTCGCTGGGTTCACTGTTCCCCGGGTTCACTGTTCCCCGGGTTCACTGTTCTCCGTGTTCAATCTGTGACCACTGTTCATTGTTCTCCGTGTTCACTCTGTGTTCCCTGTTCTCCGTGTTCACTGTTCCCTGTGTTCACTGTTCCCTGAGTTCACTGTTCCCCATGTTCACTGTTCTCCGTGTTCAATCTGTGACCACTGTTCATTGTTCTCCGTGTTCATTCTGTGTTCCCGGTTCTCAGTGTTCCCTGTTCGCTGTGTTCCATGTTCTCCGTGTTCCGTGTTCGCCATGTTGCCTGTTCTCCATGTACCCTGTTCTCCGTGTTGCCTGTTCTGCGTGTTCCCTGTTGTCCGTGTTCACTGTTCCCTGTGTTCACTGATCTATGCGTTCCCTGTTCCCTGTGTTCCCTGTTCCCTGTGTTGCCTGTTCCCTGTGTTCACTGTTCCCTGTGTTCACTGTTCTCTGAGTTCACTGTTCCCCGTGTTCACTGTTCTGCGTGTTCACTCTGTGACCACTGTTCACTGTTCTCAGTTTTCACTCCGTGTTCCCTGTTCTCCGTGTTCCCTGTTCCCCGTGTTCACTGTTCCCCGTTTTCACTGATCTCTGTGTTCCCAGTTCCCTGTGTTTACTGTTCCCTGTGTTTACTGTTCCCCTGTGTTTACTGATCTCTGTTCCCTGTTCCCTGTGTTCATTTTTCTCTGTGTTCACTGTTCCCTGTGTCCACTGTTCCCTGTGTCCACTGTTCTCCGTGTTCACTCTGTGACCACTGTTCTCAGTTTTCTCTCTGTGTTGCCTGTTCTCCGTGTTCCCTCTTCTCCGTGTTCCCTCTTCTCCGCGTTCCCTCTTCTCCGCGTTCCCTCTTCTCTGCGTTCCCTCTTCTCCGTGTTCCCTGTTCTCCGTGTTCCCTGTTCCCCGTGTTCCCTGTTCCCCGTGTTCCCTGTGTTCACTGATCTCTGCGTTCCCTGTTCCCTGTGTTCACTGTTCTCTGAGTTCACTGTTCTGCGTGTTCACTCTGTGACCACTGTTCACTGTTCTCAGTTTTCACTCTGTGTTCCATGTTCTCTGTGTTCCCTGTTCTCCGTGTTCCCTGTTCCCCGTGTTCCCTGTTCCCCGTGTTCCCAGTTCCCCGTGTTCCCAGTTCCCTGTTTTCACTGTTCCCTGTGTTCCCTGTTCCCTGTGTTCCTCCTTGTGTTCCCTGTTCCCTGTGTTCCCTGTTCCCTGTGTTCCCTGTTCCCTGTGTTCACTGATCTCTGTGTTCCCAGTTCCCTGTGTTTACTGTTCCCTGTGTTTACTGTTCCCTGAGTTCACTCTTCTCCGTGTTCCCTGTTCTCCGTGTTGCCTGTTCTCCGTGTTGCCTGTTTTCCATGATCACAGTTCTCCGTGATCCCTGTTCTCCGTGATCCCTGTTCTCCGTGTTCCCTCTTCTCCGTGTTCCCTGTTCTCAGTGTTCCCTGTTCCCCGTGTTCCCTGTTCCCCGTGTTTCCTGTTCCCCGTGTTCCCTGTTCCCCGTGTTCCCAGTTCCCCGTGTTCCCAGTTCCCTGTTTTCACTGTTCCCTGTGTTCCCTGTTCCCTGTGTTCCTCCTTGTGTTCCCTGTTCCCTGTGTTCCCTGTTCCCTGTGTTCCCTGTTCCCTGTGTTCACTGATCTCTGTGTTCCCAGTTCCCTGTGTTTACTGTTCCCTGTGTTTACTGTTCCCTGAGTTCACTCTTCTCCGTGTTCCCTGTTCTCCGTGTTCCCTGTTCTCCGTGTTGCCTGTTTTCCATGATCACAGTTCTCCGTGATCCCTGTTCTCCGTGATCCCTGTTCTCCGTGTTCCCTCTTCTCCGTGATCCCTGTTCTCCGTGTTCCCTCTTCTCCGTGTTCCCTGTTCTCAGTGTTCCCTGTTCCCCGTGTTCCCTGTTCCCCGTGTTTCCTGTTCCCCGTGTTCCCTGTTCCCCGTGTTCCCTGTTCCCCGTATTCACTGTTCTCTGTGTTCACTGTTCTCTGTGTCCACTGTTCCCTGTGTCCACTGTTCCCTGTGTCCACTGTTCCTTGGGTTCACTGTTCGCTGGGTTCACTGTTCCCCGTGTTCAATCTGTGACCACTGTTCACTGTTCTCCGTGTTCAATCTGTGACCACTGTTCATTGTTCTCCGTGTTCACTCTGTGTTCCCTGTTCTCCGTGTTCACTGTTCCCTGTGTTCACTGATATATGCGTTCCCTGTTCCCTGTGTTCACTGTTCCCTGAGTTCACTGTTCCCCATGTTCACTGTTCTCCGTGTTCAATCTGTGACCACTGTTCACTGTTCTCCGTGTTCATTCTGTGTTCCCGGTTCTCAGTGTTCCCTGTTCGCCGTGTTCCATGTTCTCCGTGTTCCGTGTTCGCCATGTTGCCTGTTCTCCATGTACCCTGTTCTCCGTGTTCCCTGTTCTGCGTGTTCCCTGTTGTCCGTGTTCACTGTTCCCTGTGTTCACTGATCTGTGCGTTCCCTGTTCCCTGTGTTCCCTGTTCCCTGTGTTCCCTGTTCCCTGTGTTCACTGTTCCCTGTGTTCACTGTTCTCTGAGTTCACTGTTCCCCGTGTTCACTGTTCTGCGTGTTCACTCTGTGACCACTGTTCACTGTTTTCAGTTTTCACTCTGTGTTCCCTGTTCTCCGTGTTCCCTGTTCTCCGTGTTCCCTGTTCCCCGTGTCCGCTGTTCCCCGTGTTCCCTGTTCCCCGTGTTCACTGATCTCTGTGTTCCCAGTTCCCTGTGTTTACTGTTCCCTGTGTTTACTGTTCCCTGTGTTTACTGATCTCTGTTCCCTGTTCACTGTGTTCATTTTTCTCTGTGTTCACTGTTCCGTGTCCACTGTTCCCTGTGTCCACTGTTCTCCGTGTTCACTCTGTGACCACTGTTCTCAGTTTTCTCTCTGTGTTGCCTGTTCTCTGTGTTGCCTGTTCTCCGTGTTCCCTCTTCTCCGCGTTCCCTCTTCTCCGCGTTCCCTCTTCTCTGCGTTCCCTCTTCTCCGTGTTCCCTGTTCTCCGTGTTCCCTGTTCCCCGTGTTCCCTGTTCCCCGTGTTCCCTGTGTTCACTGATCTATGCGTTCCCTGTTCCCTGTGTTCACTGTTCTCTGAGTTCACTGTTCTGCGTGTTCACTCTGTGACCACTGTTCACTGTTCTCAGTTTTCACTCTGTGTTCCATGTTCTCTGTGTTCCCTGTTCTCCGTGTTCCCTGTTCCCCGTGTTCCCTGTTCCCCGTGTTCCCAGTTCCCCGTGTTCCCAGTTCCCTGTTTTCACTGTTCCCTGTGTTCCCTGTTCCCTGTGTTCCTCCTTGTGTTCCCTGTTCCCTGTGTTCCCTGTTCCCTGTGTTCCCTGTTCCCTGTGTTCACTGATCTCTGTGTTCCCAGTTCCCTGTGTTTACTGTTCCCTGTGTTTACTGTTCCCTGAGTTCACTCTTCTCCGTGTTCCCTGTTCTCCGTGTTCCCTGTTCTCCGTGTTGCCTGTTCTCCGTGTTGCCTGTTTTCCATGATCACAGTTCTCCGTGTTCCCTGTTCTCCGTGATCCCTGTTCTCCGTGTTCCCTCTTCTCCGTGTTCCCTGTTCTCAGTGTTCCCTGTTCCCCGTGTTCCCTGTTCCCCGTGTTTCCTGTTCTCCGTGTTCCCTGTTCCCCGTGTTCCCAGTTCCCCGTGTTCCCAGTTCCCCGTTTTCACTGTTCCCTGTGTTCCCTGTGTTCCTCCTTGTGTTCCCTGTTCCCTGTGTTCCCTGTTCCCTGTGTTCCCTGTTCCCTGTGTTCACTGATCTCTGTGTTCCCAGTTCCCTGTGTTTACTGTTCCCTGTGTTTACTGTTCCCTGAGTTCACTCTTCTCCGTGTTCCCTGTTCTCCGTGTTCCCTGTTCTCCGTGTTGCCTGTTCTCCGTGTTGCCTGTTTTCCATGATCACAGTTCTCCGTGATCCCTGTTCTCCGTGATCCCTGTTCTCCGTGTTCCCTCTTCTCCGTGATCCCTGTTCTCCGTGTTCCCTCTTCTCCGTGTTCCCTGTTCTCAGTGTTCCCTGTTCCCCGTGTTCCCTGTTCCCCGTGTTTCCTGTTCCCCGTGTTCCCTGTTCCCCGTGTTCCCTGTTCCCCGTATTCACTGTTCTCTGTGTTCACTGTTCTCTGTGTCCACTGTTCCCTGTGTCCACTGTTCCCTGTGTCCACTGTTCCTTGGGTTCACTGTTCGCTGGGTTCACTGTTCCCCGTGTTCAATCTGTGACCACTGTTCACTGTTCTCCGTGTTCAATCTGTGACCACTGTTCATTGTTCTCCGTGTTCACTCTGTGTTCCCTGTTCTCCGTGTTCACTGTTCCCTGTGTTCACTGATATATGCGTTCCCTGTTCCCTGTGTTCACTGTTCCCTGAGTTCACTGTTCCCCATGTTCACTGTTCTCCGTGTTCAATCTGTGACCACTGTTCACTGTTCTCCGTGTTCATTCTGTGTTCCCGGTTCTCAGTGTTCCCTGTTCGCCGTGTTCCATGTTCTCCGTGTTCCGTGTTCGCCATGTTGCCTGTTCTCCATGTACCCTGTTCTCCATGTTCCCTGTTCTGCGTGTTCCCTGTTGTCCGTGTTCACTGTTCCCTGTGTTCACTGATCTGTGCGTTCCCTGTTCCCTGTGTTCCCTGTTCCCTGTGTTCCCTGTTCCCTGTGTTCACTGTTCCTGTGTTCACTGTTCTCTGAGTTCACTGTTCCCGTGTTCACTGTTCTGCGTGTTCACTCTGTGACCACTGTTCACTGTTTTCAGTTTTCACTCTGTGTTCCCTGTTCTCCGTGTTCCCTGTTCTCCGTGTTCCCTGTTCCCCGTGTCCGCTGTTCCCCGTGTTCCCTGTTCCCCGTGTTCACTGATCTCTGTGTTCCCAGTTCCCTGTGTTTACTGTTCCCTGTGTTTACTGTTCCCTGTGTTTACTGATCTCTGTTCCCTGTTCCCTGTGTTCATTTTTCTCTGTGTTCACTGTTCCGTGTCCACTGTTCCCTGTGTCCACTGTTCTCCGTGTTCACTCTGTGACCACTGTTCTCAGTTTTCTCTCTGTGTTGCCTGTTCTCTGTGTTGCCTGTTCTCCGTGTTCCCTCTTCTCCGCGTTCCCTCTTCTCCGCGTTCCCTCTTCTCCGCATTCCCTCTTCTCCGTGTTCCCTGTCCCCGTGTTCCCTGTTCTCCGTGTTCCCTGTGTTCACTCATCTATGCGTTCCCTGTTCCCTGTGTTCACTGTTCTCTGAGTTCACTGTTCTGCGTGTTCACTCTGTGACCACTGTTCATTGTTCTCAGTTTTCACTCTGTGTTCCATGTTCTCTGTGTTCCCTGTTCTCCGTGTTCACTGTTCCCCGTGTTCACTGTTCCCTGTGTCCGCTGTTCCCCGTGTCCGCTGTTCCTCGTGTCCGCTGTTCCCCGTGTCCGCTGTTCCCTGAGTTCACTGTTCCCCGTGTTCACTGTTCTCTGAGTTCACTGTTCTCCGTGTTCACTCTGTGACCACTGTTCACTGTTCTCAGTTTTCTCTCTGTGTTGCCTGTTCTCCGTGTTGCCTGTTCTCCGTGTTCCCTGTTCTCCGTGTTCCCTGTTCCCCGTGTTCACTGATCTCTGTGTTCCCAGTTCCCTGTGTTTACTGTTCCCTGTGTTTCCTGTTCCCTGTGTTTAGTGTTCCCTGTGTTTACTGTTCCCTGTGTTCACTGTTCCCTGTGTTCACTGTTCCCTCTGTTTACTGTTCGCTGTGTCCACTGTTCTGAGTTGACTGATCTCTGCGTTGCCAGTACCCTGTGTTCACTCTTCCCTGTGTTCACTGATCTCTGTGTTCCCTGTTCTCTGAGTTAACTGTTCTCTGAGTTCACTGTTCTCTGAGTTCACTGTTTCCTGTGTCCACTGTTCCCCGTGTTCACTGTTCTCCGTGTTCAATCTGTGACCACTGTTCCCTGTTCTCCGTGTTCCCTGTTCTCCGTGTTCCCTGTTCTCCGTGTTCACTGTTCCCTGTGTTCACTGATCTATGCATTCCCTGTTCCGTGTTCACTGTTCCCTGTGTTCACTGTTCCCTGTGTTCACTGTTCCCCGTGTTCATTGTTCCCTGTGTTCACTCTTCTCCATGCTCACGCTGTACACACTGTTGACAGTGTTCCCTGTTGACAGTGTTCCCTGTTGACTGTGTTCCTGTTGACTGTGTTCCCTGTTGACTGTGTTCCCTGTTCTCTGTGTTCCCTGTTCTCTGTGTTCCCTTTTCTGTGTTCACTGTTCTCTGTGTTCCCTGTTCACTGTGTTCACCGTTCCCTGTGTTCACCGTTCCCTGTGTTCACCGTTCCATGTGTTCACCGTTCTCCGTGTTCACCGTTCTCCGTGTTCACTGATCTCTGTGTTCCCAGTTCCCTGTATCCACTGTTCTATGAGTTCACTGTTCTCTGAGTTCACTGTTCTCTGAGTTCACTGTTCCCTGTGTCCACTGTTCCCTGTGTCCACTGTTCCCCGTGTTCACTGTTCTCCGTGTTCAATCTGTGACCACTGTTCCCTGATCTCCGTGTTCCCTGTTCTCCGTGTTCCCTGTTCTCCGTGTTCCCTGTTCTGCGTGTTGCCTGTTCTCCGTGTTCCCTGTTGTCCGTGTTCACTCTTCCCTATGTTCACTGATCTATGCATTCCCTGTTCCCTGTGTTCACTGTTCCCTGAGTTCACTGTTCTCCGTGTTCACTGTTCCCCGTGTTCACTGTTCTCTGAGTTCACTGTTCCCCGTGTTCACTGTTCTGCGTGTTCACTCTGTGACCACTGTTCACTGTTCTGAGTTTTCACTCTGTGTTCCCTGTTCTCCGTGTTCCCTGTTCTCCGTGTTCCCTGTTCTCCGTGTTCACTCTTCCCTATGTTCACTGATCTATGCATTCCCTGTTCCCTGTGTTCACTGTTCCCTGAGTTCACTGTTCCCTGGGTTCACTGTTCCCCGTGTTCAATCTGTGACCACTGTTCACTGTTCTCCATGTTCACTCTGTGTTCCCTGTTCTCCGTGTTCCCTGTTCTCCGTGTTCCTGTTCTCCGTGTTCCCTGTTCTCCGTGTTGCCTGTTCTGCGTGTTCCCTGTTGTCCGTGTTCACTCTTCCCTATGTTCACTGATCTATGCATTCCCTGTTCCCTGTGTTCACTGTTCCCTGAGTTCACGGTTCCCCATGTTCACTGTTCTCCGTGTTCAATCTGTGACCACTGTTCACTGTTCTCCGTGTTCATTCTGTGTTCCCGGTTCTCAGTGTTCCCTGTTCGCCGTGTTCCATGTTCTCCGTGTTCCCTGTTCTCCATGTTCCATGTTCTCCATGTTGCCTGTTCTCCGTGTTCCCTGTTCCCCATGTTCCCTGTTCCCCGTGTTCCCTGTTCCGCGTGTTCCCTGTTCTCCGTGTTCACTGTTCCCTGTGTTCACTGATCTATGCGTTCCCTGTTCCCTGTGTTCCCTGTTCCCTGTGTTCACTGTTCCCTGTGTTCACTGTTCTTTGAGTTCACTGTTCCCCGTGTTCACTGTTCTGCGTGTTCACTCTGTGACCACTGTTCACTGTTCTGAGTTTTCACTCTGTGTTCACTGTTCTCCGTGTTCCCTGTTCTCCGTGTTCCCTGTTCTCCGTGCCCGCTGTTCCCCGTGTCCGCTGTTCCCCGTGTCCACTGTTCCCCGTGTCCGTTGTTTTCTGAGTTCACTGTTCCCCGTGTTCACTGTTCCCCGCGTTCAATGTTCTCCGTGTTCACTCTGTGACCACTGTTCACTGTTCTCAGTTTTATCTCCGTGTTGCCTGTTCTCCGTTTTGCCTGTTCTCCATGTTGCCTGTTCTCCGTGTTGCCTGTTCTCCGTGATCCCTGTTCTCCGTGTTCCCTCTTATCCGTGTAACCTCTTCTCCGTGTTCCCTGTTCTTCGTGTTCCCAGTTCTTCGTATTCCCAGTTTTCCGTGTTCCCAGTTCTCCATGTTCCCAGTTCTCCGTGTTCCCTCTTCTCCGTGTTCACTGTTCCCTGTGTTCACTGTTCCCTGTGTTCACTGATCTCGGTGTTCCCTGTTCCCTGTGTCCACTGTTCCCTGTGTCCACTGTTCTCCGAGTTCACTGATCTCCGTGTTCACTGTTCCCCGTGTTCAATCTGTGACCATTGTTCCCTGTTCTGCGTGTTCCCTGTTCTGCGTGTTCCCTGTTCTGCGTGTTCCCTGTTCTGCGTGTTGCCTGTTCTGCGTGTTGCCTGTTCTGCGTGTTCCCTGTTCCCTGTGTTCACTGATCTATGCGTTCCCTGTTCCCTGTGTTCACTGTTCCCTGTGTTCACTGTTCCCTGTGTTCACTGTCTTCACTGTGTTCCCTGTGTTCACTCTTCCCTGAGTTCACTGTTCCCCGTGTTCACTGTTCCCCGTGTTCACTGTTCTGCATGTTCACTCTGTGACCACTTTTCACTGTTCTCAGTTTTCACTCCGTGTTCCCTGTTCTCCGGGTTCCCTGTTCTCCGTGTTCACTGATCTCCGTGTTCACTGTTCCCGGTGTTCACTGTTCCCCATGTCCGCTGTTCCCCGTGTTCACTGTTCCCTGTGTCCACTGTTCTCCGTGTTCACTCTGTGACCACTGTTCGCTGTTCTCAGTTTTCTTTCTGTGTTGCCTGTTCTCCGTGTTCCCTGTTCTCCGTGTTCCCTGTTCTCCGGGTTCCCTGTTCTCCGGGTTCCCTGTTCTCCGTGATCCCTGTTCTCCGTGATCCCTGTTCTCCGTGATCCCTGTTCCCCGTGTTCCCAGTTCCCTGTGTTCCCAGTTCCCTGTGTTTAGTGTTCCCTGTGTTTACTGTTCCCTGTGTTCACTGTTCCCTGTGTTCACTGTTCCCTGTGTTCACTGTTCCCTGTGTTCACTGATCTCTGTGTTCCCAGTTCCCTGTGTTTACTGTTCCCTGTGTTTACTGTTCCCTGAGTTCACTGATCTCCGTGTTCACTGATCTCCGTGTTCACTGTTCCCGGTGTTCACTGTTCCCCATGTCCGCTGTTCCCCGTGTCCGCTGTTCCCCGTGTTCACTGTTCCCTGTGTCCACTGTTCTCCGTGTTCACTCTGTGACCACTGTTCGCTGTTCTCAGTTTTCTTTCTGTGTTGCCTGTTCTCCGTGTTCCCTGTTCTCCGTGTTCCCTGTTCTCCGGGTTCCCTGTTCTCCGTGATCCCTGTTCCCTGTGTTCACCGTTCCCCGTGTTCCCAGTTCCCTGTGTTCCCAGTTCCCTGTGTTCCCAGTTCCCTGTGTTTACTGTTCCCTGTGTTTACTGTTCCCTGTGTTCACTGTTCCCTGTGTTCACTGATCTCTGTGTTCCCAGTTCCCTGTGTTTACTGTTCCCTGTGTTTACTGTTCCCTGAGTTCACTGATCTCCGTGTTCCCTGTTCTCCGTGTTCCCTGTTCTCCGTGTTCCCTCTTCTCCGTGTTCACTGTTCCCTGTGTTCACTGTTCTCTGTGTCCACTGTTCCCCGTGTCCACTGTTCCCCGTGTCCCCTGTTCTCCGTGTTCACTGTTCTCCGTGTTCCCTGTTCTCCGTGTTCCCAGTTCTCCGTGTTCCCTCTTCTCCGTGATCCCTCTTCTCCGTGTTCACTGTTCCCTGTGTTCACTGTTCCCTGTGTTCACTGATCTCTGTGTTCCCAGTTCCCTGTGTTACTAGTTCCCTGTGTTCCCAGTTCCCTGTGTTCCCAGTTCCCTGTGTTCCCTGTTCCCTGTGTTCCCTGTTCCCTGTGTTCACTGATCTCTGTGTTCCCAGTTCCCTGTGTTCCCAGTTCCCTGTGTTTACTGTTCCCTGTGTTTACTGTTCCCTGAGTTCACTGATCTCCGTGTTCCCTGTTCTCCGTGTTCCCTGTTCTCCGTGTTGCCTGTTCTCCGTGTTGCCTGTTCTCCATGATCACAGTTCTCCGTGAACCCTGTTCTCCGTGTTCCCTCTTCTCCGTGTTCCCTGTTCTCAGTGTTCCCTGTTCCCCGTGTTTCCTGTTCCCCGTGTTCCCTGTTCCCCGTGTTCCCTGTTCCCCGTGTTCACTGTTACCCGTGTTCACTGTTCCCCGTGTTCACTGTTCTCTGTGTCCACTGTTCCCTGTGTCCACTGTTCCCTGTGTCCACTGTTCCTTGGGTTCACTGTTCGCTGGGTTCACTGTTCGCTGGGTTCACTGTTCCCCGGGTTCACTGTTCCCCGGGTTCACTGTTCTCCGTGTTCAATCTGTGACCACTGTTCATTGTTCTCCGTGTTCACTCTGTGTTCCCTGTTCTCCGTGTTCACTGTTCCCTGTGTTCACTGATATATGCGTTCCCTGTTCCCTGTGTTCATAGAACATAGAACATAGAAGGATACAGCGCAGTACAGGCCCTTCGGCCCTCGATGTTGCGCCGACCGAATCCTACCTAACCTATACTAGCCCAATAACTTCCAAATGCCTATCCAATGCCCGCTTAAATGACCATAAAGAAGGAGAGTTCACCACTGATACGGGCAGGGCATTCCATGAACTCACAACCCGCTGTGTGAAGAATCTACCCCTAACATCTGTCCTATACCTACCACCCTTAATTTAAAGCTATGTCCCCTAGTAACACCTGACTCCATTAGCGGTAAATGGTTCTTAGTATCTACCCTATCTAAACCCCTAATCATCTTATACACTTCTATCAGATCTCCCCTAACCTTCTCTTCTCCAATGAGAACAGCCCCAAGTGCCTCAGCCTTTCCTCATAAGATTTTCCTACCATTCCAGGCAACATCCTGGTAAACCTCCTCTGCACTCGTTCTAAAGCTTCCACATCCTTCCTATAGTATTCACTGTTCCCTGAGTTCACTGTTCCCCATGTTCACTGTTCTCCGTGTTCAATCTGTGACCACTGTTCACTGTTCTTCGTGTTCATTCTGTGTTCCCGGTTCTCAGTGTTCCCTGTTCGCCGTGTTCCATGTTCTCCGTGTTCCGTGTTCGCCATGTTGCCTGTTCTCCGTGTACCCTGTTCTCCGTGTTGCCTGTTCTGCGTGTTCCCTGTTCTCCGTGTTCCCTGTTCCCTGTGTTCCCTGTTCCCTGTGTTCACTGTTCCCTGTGTTCACTGTTCTCCGTGTTCCCTGTTCTCCGTGTTCCCAGTTCTCCGTGTTCCCTCTTCTCCGTGTTCACTGTTCCTTGTGTTCACTGTTCCCTGTGTTCACTGTTCCCTGTGTTCACTGATCTCTGTCTTCCCTGTTCCCTGTGTTCACTGTTCCCTGTGGTCACTCTTCCCTGTGTTCACTGATCTCTGTGTTCCCAGTTCCCTGTGTTTACTGTTCCCTGTGTTTACTGTTCCCTGAGTTCACTGATCTCCGTGTTCCCTGTTCTCCGTGTTCCCTGTTCTCCGTGTTCCCTGTTCCCTGTGTTCATTGTTCTCTGTGTCCACTGTTCCCCGTGTCCCTTGTTCTCCGTGTTCACTGTTCTCCGTGTTCACTGATCTCTGTGTTCCCAGTTCCCTGTGTTCCCTGTTCCTGTGTTCACTGTTCCCTGTGTTCCCTGTTCTCTGTGTTCCCTGTTCCCCGTGTTCCCTGTTCTCCATGTTCCCTGTTCCCTGTGTTCACTGTTCTCTGTGTCCATTGTTCCCCGTGTCCCCTGTTCTCCATGTTCACTGTTCTCCGTGTTCCCTGTTCTCCGTGTTCCCAGTTCTCCGTGTTCCCTCTTCTCCGTGATCCCTCTTCTCCGTGTTCACTGTTCCCTGTGTTCACTGTTCCTGTGTTCACTGATCTCTGTGTTCCCAGTTCCCTGTGTTTACTGTTCCCTGTGTTTACTGTTCCCTGAGTTCACTGATCTCCGTGTTCCCTGTTCTCCGTGTTCCCTGTTCTCCGTGTTCCCTGTTCCCTGTGTTCTTTGTTCTCTGTGTCCACTGTTCCCCGTGTCCCTTGTTCTCCGTGTTCACTGTTCTCCGTGTTCCCTGTTCTCCGTGTTCCCAGTTCTCCGTGTTCCCTCTTCTCCGTGATCCCTCTTCTCCGTGTTCACTGTCCCCTGTGTTCACTGTTCCCTGTGTTCACTGATCTCTGTGTTCCCTGTTCCCTGTGTTCACTGTTCCCTGTGTTCACTGTTCCCTATGTTCACTGTTCCCTGTGTTCACTGATCTCTGTGTTCACTGTTCCCTGTGTTCACTGTTCCCTGTGTCCACTGTTCCCTGTGTCCACTGTTCTCCGAGTTCACTGATCTCCGAGTTCACTGTTCCCGTGTTCACTGTTCCCCGTGTTCAATCTGTGACCATTGTTCCCTGTTCTCCGTGTTCCCTGTTCTCCGTGTTCCCTGTTCTGCGTGTTCCCTGTTCTGCATGTTCCCTGTTCTGCGTGTTGCCTGTTCTGCGTGTTCCCTGTTCTGCGTGTTGCCTGTTCTGCGTGTTGCCTGTTCTGTGTGTTCCCTGTTCCCTGTGTTCACTGATCTATGCGTTCCCTGTTCCCTGTGTTCACTGTTCCCCGTGTTCACTGTTCCCCGTGTTCAATCTGTGACCATTGTTCCCTGTTCTCCGTGTTCCCTGTTCTGCGTGTTGCCTGTTCTGCGTGTTGCCTGTTCTCCGTGTTGCCAGTTCTCCGTGTTCCCTGTTCCCTGTGTTCACTGATCTATGCGTTCCCTGTTCCCTGTGTTCACTGTTCCCTGTGTTCACTGTTCCCTGTGTTCACTGTGTTCACTGTGTTCACTGTGTTCCCTGTGTTCACTCTTCCCTGAGGTCACTGTTCCCCGTGTTCACTGTTCCCCGTGTTCACTGTTCTGCATGTTCAGTCTGTGACCACTTTTCACTGTTCTCAGTTTTCACTCCGTGTTCCCTGTTCTCCGGGTTCCCTGTTCTCCGTGTTCACTGATCTCCGTGTTCACTGTTCCCGGTATTCACTGTTCCCCATGTCCGCTGTTCCCCGTGTCCGTTGTTCCCCGTGTTCACTGATCTCCGTGTTCCCTGTTCTCCGTGTTCACTGTTCTCCGTGTTCCCTGTTCTCCGTGTTTCCAGTTCTCCGTGTTCCCTCTTCTCCGTGATCCCTCTTCTCCGTGTTCCCTGTTCCCCGTGTTCCCTGTTCTCCGTGTTCCCTGTGTCCACTGTTCTCTGTGTTCACTCTGTGACCACTGTTCTCAGTTTTCTCTCTGTGTTGCCTGTTCTCTGTGTTGCCTGATCTCCGTGTTCCCTCTTCTCCGTGTTCCCTCTTCTCCGCGTTCCCTCTTCTCCGCGTTCCCTCTTCTCCGCATTCCCTCTTCTCCGTGTTCCCTGTTCCCCGTGTTCCCTGTTCTCCGTGTTCCCTGTGTTCACTGATCTATGCGTTCCCTGTTCCCTGCGTTCACTGTTTTCTGAGATCACTGTTCTGCGTGTTCACTCTGTGACCACTGTTCACTGTTCTCAGTTTTCACTCTGTTTTCCATGTTGTCTGTGTTCCCTGTTCTCCGTGTTCACTGTTCCCGTGTCCGCTGTTCCCCGTGTCCGCTGTTCCCCGTGTCCGCTGTTCCCTGTGTCCGCTGTTCCCTGAGTTCACTGTTCCCCGTGTTCACTGTTCTCTGAGTTCACTGTTCTCCGTGTTCACTCTGTGACCACTGTTCACTGTTCTCCGTGTTCCCTGTTCTCCGTGTTCCTGTTCTCCGTGTTGCCTGTTCTCCGTGTTGCCTGTTCTCCGTCTTCCCTGTTCCCCGTGTTCACTGTTCCCCGTGTTCACTGATCTCTGTGTTCCCTGTTCCCTGTGTTTACTGTTCCCTGTGTTTCCTGTTCCCTGTGTTCACTGTTCCCTGTGTTCACTGTTCCCTGTGTTTACTGTTCCCTGTGTCCACTGTTCTGAGTTCACTGATCTCTGCGTTGCCAGTACCCTGTGTTCACTGTTCCCTGTGTTCACTCTTCCCTGTGTTCACTGATCTCTGTGTTCCCTGTTCTCTGAGTTCCCTGTTCTCTGAGTTCACTGTTCTCTGAGTTCACTGTTTCCTGTGTCCACTATTCTCCGTGTTCAATCTGTGACCACTGTTCCCTGTTCTCCGTGTTCCCTGTTCTCCGTGTTCCCTGTTCTCCGTGTTCACTGTTCCCTGTGTTCACTGATCTATGCGTTCCCTGTTCCGTGTTCACTGTTCCCTGTGTTCACTGTTCCCTGTGTTCACTGTTCCCAGTGTTCACTGTTCCCTGTGTTCACTCTTCTCCGTGCTCACGCTGTACACACTGTTGACAGTGTTCCCTGTTGACAGTGTTCCCTGTTGACTGTGTTCCCTGTTGACTGTGTTCCCTGTTCCTGTGTTCACCGTTCCCTGTGTTCCCAGTTCCCTGTGTTCACCGTTTCCTGTGTTCACCGTTCCATGTGTTCACCATTCTCCGTGTTCACCGTTCTCCGTGTTCACTGATCTCTGTGTACCCAGTTCCCTGTATCCACTGTTCTCTGAGTTCACTGTTCTCTGAGTTCACTGTTCTCTGAGTTCACTGTTCTCTGAGTTCACTGTTCCCTGTGTCCACTGTTCCCTGTGTCCACTGTTCCCCGTGTTCACTGTTCTCCGTGTTCAATCTGTGACCACTGTTCCCTGTTCTCCGTGTTCCCTGTTCTCCGTGTTCCCTGTTCTCCGTGTTCCCTGTTCCCTGTGTTCACTGTTCCCTGTGTTCACTGATCTATGCGTTCCCTGTTCCGTGTTCACTGTTCCCTGTGTTCACTGTTCCCTGTGTTCACTGTTCTGCGTGTTCACTCTGTGACCACTGTTCACTGTTCTCAGTTTTCACTCTGTGTTCCCTGTTCTCCGTGTTCCCTGTTCTCCGTGTTCACTGTTCTCCGTGTTCACTGTTCTCCGTGTTCACCGATCTCCATGTTCACTGATCTCCCTGTTCACTGATCTCCATGTTCACTCTACTCCGTGTTCACTGTTCTGTGTTCACTCTTCTCCGTGTTCACCGATCTATGCATTCCCTGTTCCCTGAGTTCTCTGTTCCCCGTGTTCACTGTTCTGCGTGTTCACTCTGTGACCACTGTTCACTGTTCTCAGTTTTCTCTCTGTGTTCCCTGTTCTCCGTGTTCCCTGTTCTCCGTGTTCCCTGTTCTCCGTGTTCCCTCTTCCCCGTGTTCCCTGTTCCCTGTGTTCACTGTTGCCCGTGTTCACTGATCTCTGTGTTCCCAGTTCCCTGTTTTTACTGTTCCCTGTGTTTACTGTTCCCTGTGTTTACTGTTCCCTGTGTTTACTGATCTCTGTTCCCTGTTCCCTGTGTTCATTTTTCTCTGTGTTCACTGTTCCCTGTGTCCACTGTTCCCTGTGTCCACTGTTCTCCGTGTTCACTCTGTGACCACTGTTCTCAGTTTTCTCTCTGTGTTGCCTGTTCTCCGTGTTGCCTGTTCTCCGCGTTCCCTCTTCTCCGCGTTCCCTCTTCTCCGCGTTCCCTCTTCTCCGCGTTCCCTCTTCTCCGTTTTCCCTGTTCCCCGTGTTCCCTGTTCCCGTGTTCCCTGTTCCCCGTTTTCACTGATCTCTGTGTTCCCTGTTCTCTGTGTTCACTGTTCTCTGTGTTCACTGTTCCCTGTGTTCACTGTTCCCTGTGTTCACTGTTCTCTGTGTTCCCAGTTCCCTGTGTTCCCAGTTCCCTGTGTTCCTAGTTCCCTGTGTTCACTGTTCCCTGTGTCCACTGTTCCTTGTGTCCACTGTTCTTTGGGTTCACTGTTCCCCGTGTTCACTGTTCTCCGTGTTCAATCAGTGACCACTGTTCACTGTTCTCCGTGTTCACTCCGTGTTCCCTGTTCTCCGTGTTCCCTGTTCTCCGTGTTCTCTGTTCTCCGTGTTCCCTGTTCTCCGTGTTCACTGTTCTCTGTGTTCACTGTTCTCCGTGTTCACCGATCTATGCGTTCCCTGTTCCCTGAGTTCACTGTTCCCCGTGTTCACTGTTCTGCGTGTTCACTCTGTGACCACTGTTCACTGTTCTCAGTTTTCACTCTGTGTTCCCTGTTCTCCGTGTTCCCTGTTCTCCGTGTTCACTGTTCTCCGTGTTCACTGTTCTCCATGTTCACTGATCTCCGTGTTCACTGATCTCCCTGTTCACTGATCTCCATGTTCACTCTACTCCGTGTTCACTGTTCTCCGTGTTCACTCTTCTCCGTGTTCCCTGTGTTCCCAGTTCCCTGTGTTTCCTGTTCCCTGTGTTTACTGCTCCCTGTGTTTACTGTTCCCTGTTTTTACTGTTCCCTGTGTTCACTGTTCCCTGTGTTCCCAGTTCCCTGTGTTTACTGTTCCCTGTGTCCACTGTTCTGAGTTCACTGATCTCTGCGTTGCCTGTACCCTGTGTTCACTGTTCCCTGTGTTCACTGTTCCCTGTGTTCACTGATCTCTGAGTTCACTGTTCTCTGAGTTCACTGTTCTCTGGGTTCACTGTTCCCTGTGTCCCCTGTTCCCTGTGTCCACTGTTCTGAGTTCACTGATCTCTGCGTTGCCTGTACCCTGTGTTCACTGTTCCCTGTATTCACTCTTCCCTGTGTTCCCTGTTCTCTGAGTTCACTGTTCTCTGAGTTCACTGTTCTCTGGGTTCACTGTTCCCTGTGTCACTGTTCCCTGTGTCCACTGTTCCCTGTGTCCACTGTTCCCGTGTTCCCTGTTCCCCGTGTTCTCTGTTCCCCGTGTTCACTCTGTGACCACTGTTCCCTGTGTTTACTGTTCCCTGTGTTCACTGATTTCTGTGTTCCCTGTTCCCTGTGTTCACTGTTCATGTGTTCACTCTTCCCTGTGTTCATTGTTCTCTGTGTTCACTGATCTCTGTGTTCCCAGTTCCCTGTATTCACTGTTCCCCGTGTTCACTGTTCCCCGTGTTCACTGTTCCCCGTGTTCTCTGTTCCCCGTGTTCACTCTGTGACCACTGTTCACTGTTCTCAGTTTTATCTCTGTGTTGCCTGTTCTCCGTGTTGCCTGTTCTCCGTGTTGCCTGTTCTCCGTGTTGCCTGTTCTCTGTGTTGCCTGTTCTCCGTGTTGCCTGTTCTCCATGTTCCCTGTTCTCCATGGTCCCTGTTCTCCGTGTTCACTCTGTGACCACTGTTCACTGTTCTCTTTTTTCACTCTGGGTACACTGATCCAGATGTTCACTCTTCTCCATGTTCACTCTTCTGTGTTCACTCTTTCTGTGTTCACACTTCTCTGTGTTCACTCTTCTCCGTGTTCACTCTCTGTGCACTGTTCATGGTATTCAGTGTTCACTGTGTTCCCTGTTCTCTTGTTCCCTGTTCTCTGTGTTCCCTGTTCTCTGTATTCACTGTTTCCTATGTTCACTGTTCCCTGTGTTCACTTTGTCTTCACTCTTCTCTGTGTTCACTCTGTGTTCACTGATCTCCGTATTCACTCTTCTCCGTGTTCACTCTTCTGTGTTCACTCTTCTGTGTTCACTCTTCCCTGTGTTCACTCTTCCCTGTGTTCATTCTTCTCCGTGTTCACTCTTCTCCGTGTTCACTCTTCTGTGTTCACTCTTCCCTGTGTTCACTCTTCCCTGTGTTCACTCTTCTCCGTGTTCACTCTATTTACACTGTTCACTGTGTTCCCTGTTCACTGTATTCCCTGTTCCCCGTGTTCACTGTTCCCCGTGTTCACTGATCTCTGTGTTCCCAGTTCCCTGTGTTTCCTGTTCCCTGTGTTTCCTGTTCCCTGTGTTTACTGTTCCCTGTGTTTCCTGTTCCCTGTGTTCACTGTTCCCTGTGTTCACTCTTCCCTGTGTTCACTGATCTCTGAGTTCACTGTTCCCTGTGTCCACTGTTCCCTGTGTCCACTGTTCCCTGTGTCCACTATTCCCCGTGTTCACTGTTCTCCGTGTTCAATCTGTGACCACTGTTCCCTGTTCTCCGTGTTCCCTGTTCTCCGTGTTCCCTGTTCTCCGTGTTCACTGTTCCCTGTGTTCACTGTTCCCTGTGTTCACTGTTCCCCGTGTTCGCTGTTCCCTGTGTTCACTGTTCTGCGTGTTCACTCTGTGATCACTGTTCACTGTTCTCAGTTTTCACTCTGTGTTCCCTGTTCTCCGTGTTCCCTGTTCTCCGTGTTCAATGTTCTCCATGTTCACTGATCTCCGTGTTCACTGATCTATGCGTTCCCTGTTTCCTGAGTTCACTGTTCCCCCTGTTCACTGTTCTGTGTGTTCACTCTGTGACCACTGTTCACTGTTCTCCGTTTTCACTCCGTGTTCCCTGTTCTCCGTGTTCCCTGTTCTCCGTGTTCCCTGTTCTCCGTGTTCACTGTTCTCCGTGTTCCCTGTTCTCCGTGTTCACTGTTCTCCGTGTTCACCAATCTCCGTGTTCACCGATCTCCCTGTTCACTGATCTCCATGTTCACTCTACTCCGTGTTCACTCTTCTGTGTTCACTCTTCCCTGTGTTCACTCTTCCCTGTGTTCACTCCTCTCCGTGTTCACTCTATTTACACTCTTCACTGTGTTCCCTGTTCACTGTATTCCCTGTTCCCCGTGTTCACTGTTCCCCGTGTTCACTGATCTCTGTGTTCCCAGTTCCCTGTGTTTCCTGTTCCCTGTGTTTCCTGTTCCCTGTGTTTACTGTTCCCTGTGTTTCCTGTTCCCTGTGTTCACTGTTCCCTGTGTTCACTCTTCCCTGTGTTCACTGATCTCTGAGTTCACTGTTCCCTGTGTCCACTGTTCCCTGTGTCCACTGTTCCCTGTGTCCACTGTTCCCTGTGTCCACTATTCCCCGTGTTCACTGTTCTCCGTGTTCAATCTGTGACCACTGTTCCCTGTTCTCTGTGTTCCCTGTTCTCCGTGTTGCCTGTTCTCCGTGTTCCCTGTTCTCCGTGTTCACTGTTCCCTGTGTTCACTGATCTATGCGTTCCCCGTTCCGTGTTCACTGTTCCCTGTGTTCACTGTTCTGCGTGTTCACTCTGTGACCACTGTTCACTATTCTCAGTTTTCACTCCGTGTTCCCTGTTCTCCGTGTTCCCTGTTCTCCGTGTTCACTGTTCTCCGTGTTCACTGTTCTCCGTGTTCACCGATCTCCGTGTTCACCGATCTCCCTGTTCACTGATCTCCATGTTCACTCTACTCCGTGTTCACTGTTCTCCGTGTTCACTCTTCTCCGTGTTCACCAATCTATGCGTTCCCTGTTCCCTGAGTTCACTGTTACCCGTGTTCACTGTTCTGCATGTTCACTCTGTGACCACTGTTCACTGTTCTCAGTTTTCACTCTGTGTTCCCTGTTCTCCGTGTTCCCTGTTCTCCGTGTTCACTGTTCCCCGTGTTCCCTGTTCCCCGTGTTCACTGTTCCCCGTGTTCACTGATCTCTGTTCCCTGTTCCCTGTGTTCATTTTTCTCTGTGTTCACTGTTCCCTGTGTCCACTGTTCCCTGTGTCCACTGTTCTCCGTGTTCACTCTGTGACCACTGTTCTCAGTTTTCTCTCTGTGTTGCCTGTTCTCCGTGTTGCCTGTTCTCCGTGTTCCCTCTTCTCCGCGTTCCCTCTTCTCCGCGTTCCCTCTTCTCCGCGTTCCCTCTTCTCCGTGTTCCCTGTTCCCCGTGTTCCCTGTTCCCCGTGGGTACTGTTCCCTGTGTTTAATGTTCCCTGTGTTCACTGTTCCCTGTGTTCACTGTTCCCTGTGTTTACTGTTCCCTGTGTTCCCTGTTCCCTGTGTTCACTCTTCCCTGTGTTCACTGTTCTCTATGTTCCCAGTTCCCTGTGTTCCCAGTTCCCTGTGTCCACTGTTCCTTGTGTCCACTGTTCCCTGTACCCATTGTTCTCTGAGTTCCCTGTTCTCCGTGATCCCTGTTCTCCGTGTTCCCTGTTCTCCGTGTTCCCTGTTCTCCATGTTCACTGTTCTCCGTGTTCACCGATCTATGCGTTCCCTGTTCCCTGAGTTCACTGTTCCCCGTGTTCACTGCTCTGCGTGTTCACTGTTCTGCGTGTTCACTGTTCTGCGTGTTCACTCTGTGACCACTGTTCACTGTTCTCAGTTTTCACTCTGTGTTCCCTGTTCTCCGTGTTCCCTGTTCTCCGTGTTCACTGATCTCCGTCTTCACTGATCTCCCTGTTCACTGATCTCCATGTTCACTGATCTCCATGTTCACTCTACTCCGTGTTCACTGTTCTGTGTTCACTCTTCTCCGTGTTCACCGATCTATGCGTTCCCTGTTCCCTGAGTTCACTGTTCCCAGTGTTCACTGTTCTGCGTGTTCACTCTGTGACCACTGTTCACTGTTCTCAGTTTTCACTCTGTGTTTCCTGTTCTCCGTGTTCCCTGTTCTCCGTGTTCCCTGTTCTCCGTGTTCACTGTTCCCTGTGTTCACTGATCTATGCGTTCCCTGTTCCGTGTTCACTGTTCCCTGTGTTCACTGTTCCCTGTGTTCACTGTTCCCCGTGTTCACTCTGTGACCACTGTTCACTGTTCTCAGTTTTCACTCTGTGTTCCCTGTTCTCCGTGTTCCCTGTTCTCCGTGTTCCCTGTTCTCCGTGTTCACTGTTCTCCGTGTTCACTGATCTCCCTGTTCACTGATCTCCATGTTCACTCTACTCCGTGTTCACTGTTCTCTGAGTTCACTGTTCCCTGTGTTCACTGTTTCCCGTGTTCACTGTTCTCCGTGTTCACTGTTCCCTGTGTTCACTCTTCTCCGTGTTCACCGATCTATGCGTTCCCCGTTCCCTGTGTTCACTGTTCCCCGTGTTCACTGTTCTGTGTGTTCACTCTGTGACCACTGTTCACTGTTCTCAGTTTTCACTCTGTGTTCCCTGTTCTCCGTGTTCCCTGTTCTCCGTGTTCCCTGTTCCCCGTGTTCCCTGTTCCCCGTGTTCACTGTTCCCCGTGTTCACTGATCTCTCTGTTCCCAGTTCCCTGTGTTTACTGTTCCCTGTGTTTACTGTTCCCTGTGTCCACTGTTCCCTGTGTCCACTGTTCTCCGTGTTCACTCTGTGACCACTGTTCTCAGTTTTCTCTCTGTGTTGCCTGTTCTCCGTGTTGCCTGTTCTCCGTGTTCCCTCTTCTCCGCGTTCCCTCTTCTCCGCGTTCCCTCTTCTCCGCGTTCCCTGTTCCCCGTGTTCCCTGTTCCCCGTGTTCCCTGTTCCCCGTGTTCCCAGTTCCCTGTGTTCACTGTTCCCTGTGTTCCTAGTTCCCTGTGTTCCCAGTTCCCTGTGTTCACTGTTCCCTGTGTTCACTGTTCCCTGTGTTCACTGTTCCCTGTGTCCACTGTTCCCTGTGTCCACTGTTCTCTGTATCCACTGTTCTCTGGGTTCACTGTTCCCCGTGTTCACTGTTCTCCGTGTTCAATCTGTGACCACTGTTCACTGTTCTCCGTGTTCACTCTGTGTTCCCTGTTCTCCGTGTTCCCTGTTCTCCGTGTCCCTGTTCTCCGTGTTCACCGATCTATGCGTTCCCTGTTCCCTGAGTTCACTGTTCCCCGGTGTTCACTCTGTGTTCCCTGTTCTCCATGTTCCCTGTTCTCCATGTTCCCTGTTCTCCCTGTTCCCCGTGTTCACTGTTCCCCGTGTTCACTGATCGCTGTGTTTACTGTTCCCTGTGTTTACTGTTCCCTGTGTTTACTGTTCCCTGTGTTCACTGTTCCCTGTGTTTACTGTTCCCTGTGTTCCCTGTTCTCTATGTTCCCAGTTCCCTGTGTTCCCAGTTCCCTGTGTCCACTGTTCCTTGTGTCCACTGTTCCCTGTACCCATTGTTCTCTGAGTTCACTGTTCTCTGAGTTCACTGTTCTCTGAGTTCACTGTTCCCCGGGTTCACTGTTCCCCGTGTTCACTGTTCTCCGTGTTCAATCTGTGACCACTGTTCACTGTTCTCCGTGTTCACTCTGTGTTCCCTGTTCTCCGTGTTCCCTGTTCTCCGTGTTCCCTGTGTTCACTGATCTATGCGTTCCCTGTTCCCTGTGTTCACTGTTCTCTGTGTTCACTGTTCCCCGTGTTCACTGTTCTGCGTGTTCACTCTGTGACCACTGTTCACTGTTCTCAGTTTTCGCTCTGTGTTCCCTGTTCTCCGTGTTCCCTGTTCTCCGTGTTCCCTGTTCTCCGTGTTCCCTGTTCCCCGTGTTCGCTGTTCCCCGTGTCCGCTGTTCCCCGTGTCCGCTGTTCCCCGTGTCCGCTGTTCCCTGAGTTCACTGTTCCCCGTGTTCACTGTTCTCTGAGTTCACTGTTCTCCGTGTTCACTCTGTGACCACTGTTCACTGTTCTCAGTTTTCTCTCTGTGTTGCCTGTTCTCCGTGTTGCCTGTTCTCCGTGTTGCCTGTTCTCCGTGTTGCCTGTTCTCCGCGTTGCCTGTTCTCCGTGTTCCCTGTTCTCCGTGTTCCCTGTTCTCTGTGTTCCCTGTTCCCCGTGTTCACTGTTCCCCGTGTTCACTGATCTCTGTGTTCCCAGTTCCCTGTGTTTACTGTTCCCTGTGTTTACTGTTCCCTGTGTTTCCTGTTCCCTGTGTTTACTGTTCCCTGTGTTTACTGTTCCCTGTGTTTACTGTTCCCTGTGTTCACTGTTCCCTGTGTTTACTGTTCCCTGTGTCCACTGATCTCTGTGTTCCCTGTTGTCTGAGTTCACTGTTCTCTGAGTTCACTGATCTCTGCATTGCCTGTACCCTGTGTTCACTGTTCCCTGTGTTCACTCTTCCCTGTGTTCACTGATCTCTGTGTTCCCTGTTGTCTGAGTTCACTGTTCTCTGAGTTCACTGTTCCCTGTGTCCACTGTTCCCTGTGTCCACTGTTCCCCGTGTTCACTGTTCTCCGTGTTCAATCTGTGACCACTGTTCCCTGTTCTCCGTGTTCCCTGTTCTCCGTGTACCCTGTTCCCTGTGTTCACTGATCTATGCGTTCCCTGTTCCATGTTCACTGTTCCCTGTGTTCACTGTTCCCTGTGTTCACTGTTCTGCGTTTTCACTCTGTGACCACTGTTCACTGTTCTCAGTTTTCACTCTGTGTTCCCTGTTCTCCGTGTTCCCTGTTCTCCGTGTTCACTGTTCTCCGTGTTCACTGATCTCCGTGTTCACTGATCTCCCTGTTCACTGATCTCCATGTTCACTCTACTCCGTGTTCACTGTTCTGTTTTCACTCTTCTCCGTGTTCACGCTGTGCACACTGTTGACTGTGTTCCCTGTTGACTGTGTTCCCTGTTGACTGTGTTCCCTGTTGACTGTGTTCCCTGTTCTCCGTGTTCCCTGTTCCCCGTGTTCCCTGTTCCCCGTGTTCACTGTTCCCCTGTTCCCTGTTCCCCGTGTTCACTGTTCCCCGTGTTCACTGTTCCCTGTGTTTACTGTTCCCTGTGTTCACTGATTTCTGTGTTCCCTGTTCCCTGTGTTCACTGTTCGGGTGTTCACTGTTCCCCGTGTTCCCTGTTCCCCGTGTTCACTGTTCCCCGTGTTCCCTGTTCCCCGTGTTCACTGTTCCCCGTGTTCACTGTTCCCTGTGTTTACTGTTCCCTGTGTTCACTGTTTTCTGTGTTCCCTGTTCCCTGTGTTCACTGTTCATGTGTTCACTCTTCCCTGTGTTCATTGTTCTCTGTGTTCACTGATCTCTGTGTCCACTGTTCCCTGTGTTCACTGTTCCCCGTGTTCACTGTTCCCCGTGTTCACTCTGTGACCACTGTTCACTGTTCTCAGTTTTATCTCTGTGTTGCCTGTTCTCCGTGTTGCCTGTTCTCCGTGTTGCCTGTTCTCCGTGTATCCTGTTCTCCATGTTCCCTGTTCTCTGTGTTGCCTGTTCTCCGTGTTGCCTGTTCTCCATGTTCCCTGTTCTCCATGATCCCTGTTCTCCGTGTTCACTCTGTGACCACTGTTCACTGTTCTCTTTTTTCACTCTGGGTACACTGATCCCCATGTTCACTCTTCTCCATGTTCACTCTTCTGTGTTCACTCTTTCTGTGTTCACACTTCTCTGTGTTCACTCTTCTCCGTGTTCACTCTGTGTGCACTGTTCATGGCATTCAGTGTTCACTGTGTTCACTGTTCTCTTGTTCCCTGTTCTCTGTGTTCCCTGTTCTCTGTGTTCACTGTTCCCTGTGTTCACTTTGTGTTCACTCTTCTCTGTGTTCACTCTGTGTTCACTGATCTCCGTATTCACTCTTCTCCGTGTTCACTCTTCTGTGTTCACTCTTCTGTGTTCACTCTTCTGTGTTCACTCTTCCCTGTGTTCACTCTTCTCCGTGTTCACTCTATTTACACTGTTCACTGTGTTCCCTGTTCACTGTGTTCCCTGTTGACTGTGTTCCCTGTTCTCTGTGTCCCCTGTTCCCTGTGTTCACTGTTCCATGTGTTCACTCTTCTCCATGTTCACTCTTCTCCGTGTTCACTCTTCTGTGTTCACTCTTTCTGTGTTCACTCTTCTCTGTGTTCACTTTTCTCTGTGTTCACTCTTCTCCGTGTTCACTCTGTGTGCACTGTTCATGGTATTCAGTGTTCACTGTTCTCTTGTTCCCTGTTCTCTGTGTTCCCTGTTCTCTGTATTCACTGTTTCCTGTGTTCACTGTTCCCTGTGTTCACTTTGTGTTCACTCTTCCCTGTGTTCACTCTTCCCTGTCTTCACTCTTCCCTGTGTTCACTCTACTCCGTGTTCACTCTTCTCCGTGTTCACTGTTCTCCGTGTTCACTCTTCTCCGTGTTCACTCTATGTACACTGTGCACTGTATTCCCTGTTCACTGTGTTCCCTGTTCACTGTGTTCCCTGTTCTCTGTGTTCCCTGTTCTCTGTGTTCCCTGGTCCCTGTGTTCCCTGGTCCCTGTGTTCCCTGTTCTCCGTGTTCCCTGTTCTCCGTGTTCCCTGTTCCCCGTGTTCCCTGTTCCCCGTGTTCACTGTTCGCCGTGTTCATGATCTCTGTGTTCTCAGTTCCCTGTATTTACTGTTCCCTGTGTTTACTGTTCCCTGTGTTTACTGTTCCCCGTGTTTACTGTTCCCCGTGTTCACTGTTCTGTGTGTTCACTGTTCTCTGTGTTCACTGTTCTTCGTGTTCAATCTGTGACCACTGTCCACTGTTCTCTTTTTTCACTCTGGTACACTGATCCCCGTGTTCACTCTTCTCTGTTTTCACTCTTCTCCCTGGTCACTCTGTGTGCACTGTTCATGGTATTCATTGTTCACTGTTCTTTTGTTCCCTGTTCTCTGTGTTCCCTGTTCTCTGTATTCACTGTTTCCTGTGCTCACTGTTCCCTGTGTTCACTTTGTGTTCACTCTTCTCTGTGTTCACTCTGTGTTCACTGATCTCCGTATTCACTCTTCTCCGTGTTCACTCTTCTGTGTTCACTCTTCCCTGTGTTCACTATTCTCCGTGTTCACTTTATGTACACTGTATTCACTGTTCACTGTGTTCCCTGTTCACTGTGTTCCCTGTTCTCCGTGTTCCCTGTTCTCCGTGTTCCCTGTTCTCCGCGTTCCCTCTTCTCCGCGTTCCCTGTTCCCCGTGTTCCCTGTTCCCCGTGTTCCCTGTTCCCCGTGTTCACTGATCTCTGTGTTCCCAGTTCCCTGTGTTCTCTGTTCTCTGTGTTCACTGTTCTCTGTGTTCACTGTTCCCTGTGTTCACTGTTCCCTGTGTTCACTGTTCTCTGTGTTCCCAGTTCCCTGTGTTCCCAGTTCCCTGTGTTCCCAGTTCCTTGTGTTCACTGTTCCCTGTGTCCACTGTTCCCCGTATCCACTGCTCTCTGGGTTCACTGTTCCTCGTGTTCACTGTTCTCCGTGTTCAATCTGTGACCACTGTTCACTGTTCTCCGTGTTCCATGTTCTCCGTGTTCCTTGTTCTCCGTGTTCCCTGTTCCCTGTGTTCACTGATCTCTGTGTTCCCAGTTCCCTGTGTTCTCTGTTCTCTGTGTTCACTGTTCTCTGTGTTCACTGTTCCCTGTGTTCACTGTTCCCTGTGTTCACTGTTCTCTGTGTTCCCAGTTCCCTGTGTTCCCAGTTCCCTGTGTTCCCAGTTCCTTGTGTTCACTGTTCCCTGTGTCCACTTTTCCCCGTATCCACTGCTCTCTGTGTTCCCTGTTCTCCGTGTTCCCTGTTCTCCGTGTTCCCTGTTCTCCGTGTTCACTGTTCTCCGTGTTCACCAATCTATGCGTTCCCTGTTCCCTGAGGTCACTGTTCCCCGTGTTCACTGTTCTGCGTGTTCACTCTGTGACCACTGTTCACTGTTCTCAGTTTTCACTCTGTGTTCCCTGTTCTCCGTGTTCCCTGTTCGCCGTGTTCCCTGTTCTCCGTGTTCCCTGTTCCCCGTGTTCCCTGTTCCCCGTGTTCACTGTTCCCCGTGTTCACTGATCTCTGTGTTCCCAGTTCCCTGTGTTTACTGTTCCCTGTGTTTACTGTTCCCTGTGTTCACTGTTCCCTGTGTTCACTGTTCCCTGTGTTCACTGTTCTGAGTTCACTGATCTCTGTGTTTCCTGTTCCCTGTGTTCACTCTTCCCTGTGTTCACTGTTCTCTATGTTCCCAGTTCCCTGTGTTTACTGTTCCTTGTGTCCACTGTTCCTTGTGTCCACTGTTCCCTGTCCCCACAGTTCTCTGAGTTCACTGTTCTCTGAGTTCACTGTTCCCTGGGTTCACTGTTCTCCGTGTTCACTGTTCTCCGTGTTCAATCTGTGTCCACTGTTCACTGTTCTCTGTGTTCACTCTGTGTTCCCTGTTCTCCGTATTCCCTGTTCTCCGTGTTCCCTGTTCTCCGTGTTCCCTGTGTTCACTGATCTATGCGTTCCCTGTTCCCTGTGTTCACTGTTCTCTGAGTTCACTGTTCCCCCTGTTCACTGTTCTGCGTGTTCACTCTGTGACCACTGTTCACTGTTCTCAGTTTTCACTCTGTGTTCCCTGTTCTCCGTGTTCCCTGTTCCCCGTGTTCCCTGTTCCCCGTGTTCGCTGTTCCCCATGTCCGCTGTTCCCCGTGTCCGCTGTTCCCTGAGTTCACTGTTCCCCATGTTCACTCTGTGACCACTGTTCACTGTTCTCAGTTTTCTCTCTGTGTTGCCTGTTCTCCGTGTTGCCTGTTCTCCGTGTTGCCTGTTCTCCGTGTTCCCTGTTCTCCGTGTTCACTGTTCCCCGTGTTCACTGTTCTCTATGTTCCCAGTTCCCTGTGTTTACTGTTCCTTGTGTCCACTGTTCCTTGTGTCCACTGTTCCCTGTCCCCACAGTTCTCTGAGTTCACTGTTCTCTGAGTTCACTGTTCCCTGGGTTCACTGTTCTCCGTGTTCACTGTTCTCCGTGTTCAATCTGTGTCCACTGTTCACTGTTCTCTGTGTTCACTCTGTGTTCCCTGTTCTCCGTATTCCCTGTTCTCCGTGTTCCCTGTTCTCCGTGTTCCCTGTGTTCACTGATCTATGCGTTCCCTGTTCCCTGTGTTCACTGTTCTCTGAGTTCACTGTTCCCCCTGTTCACTGTTCTGCGTGTTCACTCTGTGACCACTGTTCACTGTTCTCAGTTTTCACTCTGTGTTCCCTGTTCTCCGTGTTCCCTGTTCCCCGTGTTCCCTGTTCCCCGTGTTCGCTGTTCCCCATGTCCACAGTTCCCCGTGTCCGCTGTTCCCCGTGTCCGCTGTTCCCTGAGTTCACTGTTCCCCATGTTCACTGTTCTCTGAGTTCACTGTTCTCCGTGTTCACTCTGTGACCACTGTTCACTGTTCTCAGTTTTCTCTCTGTGTTGCCTGTTCTCCGTGTTGCCTGTTCTCCGTGTTGCCTGTTCTCCGTGTTCCCTGTTCTCCGTGTTCACTGTTCCCCGTGTTCACTGATCTCTGTGTTCCCAGTTCCCTGTGTTTACTGTTCCCTGTGTTTACTGTTCCCTGTGTTTACTGTTCCCTGTGTTCACTGTTCCCTGTGTACCCTGTTCTCTGAGTTCACTGTTCTCTGAGTTCACTGTTCTCTGAATTCACTGTTCCCTGTGTCCACTGTTCCCCGTGTTCACTGTTCTCCATGTTCAATCTGTGACCACTGTTCCCTGTTCTCCGTGTTCCCTGTTCTCCGTGTCCCCTGTTCTCCGTGTTCCCTGTTCTCCGTGTTCACTGATCTATGCGTTCCCTGTTCCGTGTTCACTGTTCCCTGTGTTCACTGTTCCCCGTGTTCCCTGATCTGTGTGTTCACAGTTCCCTGTGTTCACTGTTCCCTGTGTTCCCAGTTCCCTGTGTTCCCTGTTCCCTGTTCTCTGTGTTCCCTGTTCTCTGTGTTCCCTGTTCCCCGTGTTCACTGTTCCCCATGTTCACTGTTCCCCGTGTTCCCTGTTCCCCGTGTTCACTGTTCCCCGTGTTCACTGTTCCCCGTGTACCCAGTTCCCCGTGTTCCCAGTTCCCCGTGTTCCCTGTTCCCCGTGTTCACTGTTCCCCGTGTTCACTGTTCCCCGTGTTCCCAGTTCCCTGTGTTCCCTATTCCCTGTGTTCACTGTTCATGTGTTCACTCTTCCCTGTGTTCATTGTTCTCTGTGTTCCCAGTTCCCTGTGTTCACTATTCTCTGAGTTCACTGTTCCCCGTGTTCCCTGTTCTCCGTGTTGCCTGTTCTCCGTGTTGCCTGTTCTCCGTGATCCCTGTTCTCCGTGATCCCTGTTCTCCGTGTTGCCTGTTCTCCGTGTTCCCTGTTCTCCGTGTTCCCTGTTCCCCGTGTTCACTGTTCTCTGTGTTCACTGTTCCCTGTGTTCACTGATCTCTGTGTTCCCAGTTCCCTGTGTTTACTGTTCCCTGTGTTCACTGTTCCCTGTGTCCACTGTTCTGAGTTCACTGATCTCTGCGTTGCCTGTACCCTGTGTCCACTGTTCCCTGTGTCCACTGTTCCCTGTGTCCACTGTTCTCTGAGTTCACTGTTCTCTGAGTTCACTGTTCCCTGTGTCCACTGTTCCCTGTGTCCACTGTTCCCCGTGTTCACTGTTCTCCGTGTTCAATCTGTGACCACTGTTCCCTGTTCTCCGTGTTCCCTGTTCTCCGTGTTCACTGTTCTCCGTGTTCACTGTTCCCTGTGTTCACTGATCTATGCGTTCCCTGTTCCGTGTTCACTGTTCCCTGTGTTCACTGTTCCCTGCTTTCACTGTTCTGCGTGTTCACTCTGTGACCACTGTTCAATGTTCTCAGTTTTCACTCTGTGTTCCCTGTTCTCCGTGTTCCCTGTTCTCCGTGTTCCCTGTTCCCCGTGTTCCCTGTTCCCCGTGTTCACTGTTCCCCGTCATGACTGTTCCCCGTGTTCACTGTTCCCCGTGTTCACTGATCCCCGTGTTCACTGTTCTGTGTTCACTCTTCTCCGTGTTCACGCTGTACACACTGTTGACTGTGTTCCCTGTTGATTGTGTTCCCTGTTGACTGTGTTCCCTGTTCTCTGTGTTCCCTGTTCTCCGTGTTCCCTGTTCCCCGTGTTCACTGTTCCCCGTGTTGACTGTTCCCCGTGTTGACTGTTCCCCGTGTTCACTGTTCCCCGTGTGCACTGTTCCCCGTGTTCACTGTTCCTGTGTTCACTGATCTCTGTGTTCCCAGTTCCCTGTGTTTACTGTTCCCTGTGTTTACTGTTCCCTGTGTTTACTGATTTCTGTGTTCCCTGTTCCCTGTGTTCACTGTTCCCCGTGTACACTCTGTGACCACCTTTCACTGTTCTCAGTTTTATCCCTGTGTTGCCTGTTCTCCGTGTTCCTGTTCTCCGTGTTGCCTGTTCTCCGTGTTGCCTGTTGTCCGTGTTGCCTGTTCTCCATGTTCCCTGTTCTCCGTGATCCCTGTTCTCCATGTTCACTCTGTGACCACTGTTCACTGTTTTCTTTTTTCACTCTGGGTACACTGATCCCCATGTTCACTCTTCTCCATGTTCACTCCTCTGTGTTCACTCTTCTGTGTTCACTGTTTCTGTGTTCACTCTTCTCTGTGTTCACTCTTCTCCGTGTTCACTCTGTGTGCACTGTTCATGGTATTCAGTGTTCACTGTGTTCACTGTTCTCTTGTTCCCTGTTCTCTGTGTTCCCTGTTCTCTGTATTCACTGTTTCCTATGTTCACTGTTCCCTGTGTTCACTTTGTGTTCACTCTTCTCTGTGTTCACTCTTCTCTGTGTTCACTCTGTGTTCACTGATCTCCGTATTCACTGATCTCCGTATTCACTCTTCTCCGTGTTCACTCTTCTCCGTGTTCACTCTTCTGTGTTCACTCTTCTCTGTGTTCACTCTTCCCTGTGTTCACTCTTCCCTGTGTTCACTCTTCTCCGTGTTCACTCTTTGTACACTGTTCACTGTGTTCCCTGTTGACTGTGTTCCCTGTTGACTGTGTTCCCTGTTCTCTGTGTTCCCTGTTCTCTGTGTTCCCTTTTCTGTGTTCACTGTTCTCTGTGTTCCCTGTTCCCTGTGTTCACTGTTCCATGTGTTCACTCTTCTCCGTGTTCACTCTTTTGTGTTCACTCTTTCTGTGTTCACTCTTTCTGTGTTCACTCTTCTCTGTGTTCACTCTTCTCCATGTTCACTCTGTGTGCACTGTTCATGGTATTCAGTGTTCACTGTTCTCTTGTTCCCTGTTCTCTGTGTTCCCTGTTCTCTGTGTTCCCTGTTCTCTGTGTTCCCTGTTCTCTGTATTCACTGTTTCCTGTGTTCACTGTTCCCTGTGTTCACTTTGTGTTCACTCTTCCCTGTGTTCACTCTTCCCTGTGTTCACTCTTCTCTGTGTTCACTCTTCTCCGTGGTCACTCTTCTCCGTGTTCACTCTTCTCCGTGTTCACTCTATGTACACTGTGCACTGTATTCCCTGTTCACTGTGTTCCCTGTTCACTGTGTTCCCTGTTCACTGTGTTCCCTGTTCTCTGTGTTCCCTGGTCCCTGTGTTCCCTGGTCCCTGTGTTCCCTGTTCCCTGTGATCACTGGTCCCTGTGTTCCCTGTTCTCCGTGTTCCCTGTTCTCCGTGTTCCCTGTTCACTGTTCCCCGTGTTCACTGTTCTGTGTGTTCACTGTTCTCTGTGTTCACTGTTCTTCGTGTTCACACTGTGACCACTGTTCACTGTTCTCTTTTTTCACTCTGGGTACACTGATCCCCGTGTTCACTCTTCTCCCTGTTCACTCTTCCCTGTGTTCACTCTTCTCCGTGTTCACTCTTCTCCGTGTTCACTCTATGTACACTGTTCACTGTGTTCCCTGTTCACTGTGTTCCCTGTTGACTGTGTTCCCTGTTCTCTGTGTTCCCTGTTCTCTGTGTTCCCTTTTCTGTGATCACTGGTCCCTGTGTTCCCTGTTCTCCGTGTTCCCTGTTCTCCGTGTTCCCTGTTCTCCGTGTTCTCTGTTCACTGTTCCCCGTGTTCACTGTTCTCTGTGTTCACTGTTCTCTGTGTTCACTGTTCTCCGTGTTCACTCTATGTACACTGTGCACTGTATTCCCTGTTCACTGTGTTCCCTGTTCACTGTGTTCCCTGTTCACTGTGTTCCCTGTTCTCTGTGTTCCCTGGTCCCTGTGTTCCCTGGTCCCTGTGTTCCCTGTTCCCTGTGATCACTGGTCCCTGTGTTCCCTGTTCTCCGTGTTCCCTGTTCTCCGTGTACCCTGTTCACTGTTCCCCGTGTTCACTGTTCTGTGTGTTCACTGTTCTCTGTGTTCACTGTTCTTCGTGTTCACACTGTGACCACTGTTCACTGTTCTCTTTTTTCACTCTGGGAACACTGATCCCCGTGTTCACTCTTCTCCCTGTTCACTCTTCCCTGTGTTCACTCTTCTCCGTGTTCACTCTTCTCCGTGTTCACTCTATGTACACTGTTCACTGTGTTCCCTGTTCACTGTGTTCCCTGTTGACTGTGTTCTCTGTTGACTGTGTTCCCTGCTCTCTGTGTTCCCTGTTCTCTGTGTTCCCTTTTCTGTGATCACTGGTCCCTGTGTTCCCTGTTCTCCGTGTTCCCTGTTCTCCGTGTTTCCTGTTCTCCGTGTTCTCTGTTCACTGTTCCCCGTGTTCACTGTTCCATGTGTTCACTCTTCTCCGTGTTCACTCTTCTCCGTGTTCACTCTTCTGTGTTCACTCTTTTTTGTGTTCACTCTTTTTGTGTTCACTCTTCTCTGTGTTCACTCTTCTCCGTGTTCACTCTGTGTGCACTGTTCATGGTATTCAGTGTTCACTGTGTTCACTGTTCTCTTGTTCCCTGGTCTCTGTGTTCCCTGCTCCCTGTGTTCACTGTTCTCTGAGTTCACTGTTCCCCGTGTCCACTCTTCTCTGTGTTCACTCTGTGACCACTGGTCACTGTTCTCCGTTTTCACTCTGTGTTCCCTGTTCTCCGTGTTCGCTGTTCTCCATTTTCCCTGTTCCCCGTGTTCGCTGTTCTCCGTGTTCCCTGTTCTCCGTGGTCACTGTTCCCTGTGTTCACTGATCTATGCGTTCCCTGTTCCGTGTTCACTGTTCCCTGTGTTCACTGATCTATGCGTTCCCTGTTCCGTGTTCACTGTTCCCTCTGTTCACTGTTCCCTGTGTTCACTGTTCCCTGTGTTCACTGTTCCCTGTTCCCTGTGTTCACTCTTCCCTGTGTTCACTCTTCCCTGTGTTCACTGTTCTCTGTGTTCACTGATCTCTGTGTTCCCAGTTCCCTGTATCCACTATTCTCTGAGTGCACTGTTCTCTGAGTTCACTGTTCTCTGAGTTCACTGTTCTCTGTGTTCACTGATCTCTGTGTTCCCAGTTCCCTGTATCCACTGTTCCCCGTGTTCACTGTTCTCCGTGTTCAATCTGTGACCACTGTTCACTGTTCACTCTGTGTTCCCTGTTCTCCGTGTTCCCTGTTCTCTGTGTTCCCTGTTCTCCGTGTTCACTGTTCCCCATGTTCACTGTTCTGCATGTTCACTCTGTGACCACTGTTCACTGTTCTCAGTTTTCACTCTGTGTTCCCTGTTCTCCGTGTTCCCTGTTCTCCGTGTTCCCTGTTCTCCGTTTTCCATGTTCTCCATTTTCCCTGTTGTCCGTGTTCACTGTTGTCCGTGTTCACTGTTGTCCGTGTTCACTGATCTCCGTGTTCACTGATCTCCATGTTCACTCTTCTCTGTGTTCACGCTGTACATACTGTGTTCCCTGTTGACAGTGTTCCCTGTTGACAGTGTTCCCTGTTGACAGTGTTCCCTGTTCCCTGTGTTTCCTGTTCCTTGTGTTTCCTGTTCCTTGTGTTCCCTGTTCTCAGTGTTCCCTGTTCTCTGTGTTCACTGTTCCCCGTGTTCACTGATCCCCGTGTTCACTGTTCCCCGTGTTCCCCGTGTTCACTGTTCCCCGTGTTCACTGTTCCCCGTGTTCACTGTTCTCTGAGTTCACTGTTCTCTGAGTTCACTGTTCCCTGTGTTCACTGTTCCCTGTGTTCACTCTTCTCCGTGTTCACTGTTCTCCGTGTTCACTGTTCTCCGTGTTCCCTGTTCTCCGTGTTCCCCGTTCTCCGTTTTCCCTGTTCTCCGTTTTCCCTGTTCTCCGTGTTCACTGTTGTCCGTGTTCACTGTTGTCCGTGTTCACTGTTGTCTGAGTTCACTGTTCTCTGAGTTCACTGTTCCCCGTGTTCACTGTACCCCGTGTTCACTGTTCTCTGAGTTCACTGTTCCCTGCGTTCACTGTTTCCCGTGTTCACTGTTCCCTGTGTTCACTGTTCCCTGTGTTCACTCTTCTCCGTGTTCATTGTTATCCGTGTTCCCTGTTCTCCGTTTTCCCTGTTCTCCGTTTTCCCTGTTCTCCGTGTTCACTGTTGTCCGTGTTCACTGTTGTCCGTGTTCACTGTTGTCTGAGTTCACTGTTCTCTGAGTTCACTGTTCCCTGAGTTCACTGTTCCCCGTGTTCACTGTTCTCTGAGTTCACTGTTCCCTGTGTTCACTGTTCCCCGTGTTCCCCGTGTTCACTGTTCCCCGTGTTCACTGTTCTCCGTGTTCATTGTTCCCCGTGTTCACTGTTCTCCATGTTCACTGTTCCCCATGTTCGCTGTTCCCCGTGTCTGCTGTTCCCCGTGTTCACAGTTTCCCGTGTCCACTGTTCCCCGTATTCACTGTTCCTCGTGTCCACTGTTCCCTGTGTTCACTGTTCTCTGAGTTCACTGTTCCCCATGTTCCCTGTTCCCCGTGTTCACTGTTCCCCGTGTTGACTGTTCCCCGTGTTCACTCTGTGACCACTGTTCACTGTTCTCAGTTTTCACTCTGGTGTTCACTCTTCTCCGTGTTCACTCTTCTCCATGTTCACTCTTCTCCATTCACTCTTTCTGTGTTCACTGTTCTCTGTGTTTGCTCTTCTCCGTGTTCACTCTGTGTACAATGTTCACTGTATTCACTGTTCCCTGTGTTCACTGTTTCCTGTGTTCACTCTTCCCCGTGTTCACTCTTCCCCGTGTTCCCTGTTCCCTGTGTTCACTCTTCCCTGTGTTCACTCTTCCCTGTGTTCACTGTTCTCTGTGTTCACTGATCTCTGTGTTCCCAGTTCCCTGTATCCACTGTTCTCTGAGTTCACTGTTCTCTGTGTTCACTGTTCTCTGTGTTCGCTGTTCCCTGTGTTCCCTGTTACCTGTGTTCACTCTTCCCTGTGTTCACTCTTCCCTGTGTTCACTCTTCCCTGTGTTCACTGTTCTCTGTGTTCACTGATCTCTGTGTTCCCAGTTCCCTGTATCCACTGTTCCCCGTGTTCACTGTTCTCTGTGTTCAATCTGTGACCACTGTTCACTGTTCACTCTGTGTTCCCTGTTCTCCGTGTTCCCTGTTCTCCATGTTCCCTGTTCTCCGTGTTCCCTGTTCCCTGTGTTCACCGTTCCCTGTGTTCACCGTTCCCTGTGTTCCCTGTTCTCCGTGTTCACTTTTCTCCGTGTTCACTGTTCTCCGTGTTCACTGTTCTCCGTGTTCACTGTTCTCCGTGTTCACTGATCTCTGTGTTCCTAGTTACCTGTATCCACTGTTCTCTGAGTTCACTGTTCTCTGAGTTCACTGTTCTCTGAGTTCACTGTTCTCTGTGTTCACTGATCTCTGTGTTCCCAGTTCCCTGTATCCACTGTTCTCTGAGTTCACTGTTCCCCGTGTTCACTGTTCCCCGTGTTCACTGTTCCCCGTGTTCACTGTTCTCCGTGTTCAATCTGTGACCACTGTTCCCTGTTCTCCGTGTTCCCTGTTCTCCGTGTTCCCTGTTCTCCGTGTTGCCTGTTCTGCGTGTTGCCTGTTCTGCGTATTCCCTGTTCTCCGTGTTCACTGTTCCATGTGTTCACTGATCTATGCGTTCCCTGATCCCTGAGTTCACTGTTTCCCGTGTTCAATCTGTGACCACTGTTCACTGTTCTCCGTGTTAACTCTGTGTTCCCTGTTCTCCGTGTTCCCTGTTCTCCATGTTCCGTGTTCTCCGTGTTGCCTGTTCTGCATGTTCCCTGTTCTCCGTGTTAACTGTTCCCTGTGTTCACTGATCTGTGCGTTCCCTGTTCCCTGTGTTCACTGTTCCCCGTGTTCACTGTTCTGCATGTTCACTCTGTGACCACTGTTCACTGTTCTCAGTTTTCACTCTATGTTCCTTGTTCTCCGTGTTCCCTGTTCTCTGTGTTCCCTGTTCTCCGTTTTCCATGTTCTCCGTTTTCCCTGTTCTCCGTGTTCACTGTTGTCCGTGTTCACTGATCTCCGTGTTCACTGATCTCCGTGTTCACTCTTCTCTGTGTTCACGCTGTATACACTGTTGACATTGTTCCCTGTTGACAGTGTTCCCTGTTGACAGTGTTCCCTGTTGACTGTGTTCCCTGTTCCCTGTGTTTCCTGTTCCTTGTGTTTCCTGTTCCTTGTGTTCCCTGTTCTCAGTGTTCCCTGTTCTCTGTGTTCACTGTTCCCCATGTTCCCTGTTCCCCGTGTTCACTGTTCCCCGTGTTCACTGTTCCCCGTCATGACTGTTCCCCGTGTTCACTGTTCCCCGTGTTCACTGTTCCCCGTGTTCACTGTTCTGTGTTCACTCTTCTCCGTGTTCACGCTGTACACACTGTTGACTGTGTTCCCTGTTGATTGTGTTCCCTGTTGACTGTGTTCCCTGTTCTCTGTGTTCCCTGTTCCCCGTGTTCCCTGTTCCCCGTGTTCTCTGTTCCCCGTGTTCACTGTTCCCCGTGTTGAATGTTCCCCGTGTTGACTGTTCCCCGTGTTCACTGTTCCCCGTGTGCACTGTTCCCCGTGTTCACTGTTCCCTGTGTTCACTGATCTCTGTGTTCCCAGTTCCCTGTGTTTACTGTTCCCTGTGTTTACTGTTCCCTGTGTTCACTGTTTTCTGTGTTCCCTGTTCCCTGTGTTCACTGTTCCCCGTGTTCCCTGTTCCCCGTGTTCACTCTGTGACCACTTTTCACTGTTCTCAGTTTTATCCCTGTGTTGCCTGTTCTCCGTGTTGCCTGTTCTCCGTGTTGCCTGTTGTCCGTGTTGCCTGTTCTCCATGTTCCCTGTTCTCCGTGATCCCTGTTCTCCATGTTCACTCTGTGACCACTGTTCACTGTTTTCTTTTTTCACTCTGGGTACACTGATCCCCATGTTCACTCTTCTCCATGTTCACTCCTCTGTGTTCACTCTTCTGTGTTCACTGTTTCTGTGTTCACTCTTCTCTGTGTTCACTCTTCTCCGTGTTCACTCTGTGTGCACTGTTCATGGTATTCAGTGTTCACTGTGTTCACTGTTCTCTTGTTCCCTGTTCTCTGTGTTCCCTGTTCTCTGTATTCACTGTTTCCTATGTTCACTGTTCCCTGTGTTCACTTTGTGTTCACTCTTCTCTGTGTTCACTCTTCTCTGTTATCACTCTTCTCTGTGTTCACTCTGTGTTCACTGATCTCCGTATTCACTCTTCTCCGTATTCACTCTTCTCCGTGTTCACTCTTCTCCGTGTTCACTCTTCTGTGTTCACTCTTCTCTGTGTTCACTCTTCTCTGTGTTCACTCTTCTGTGTTCACTCTTCTCTGTGTTCACTCTTCCCTGTGTTCACTCTTCCCTGTGTTCACTCTTCTCCGTGTTCACTCTTTGTACACTGTTCACTGTGTTCCCTGTTCACTGTGTTCCCTGTTGACTGTGTTCCCTGTTGACTGTGTTCCCTGTTCTCTGTGTTCCCTGTTCTCTGTGTTCCCTTTTCTGTGTTCACTGTTCTCTGTGTTCCCTGTTCCCTGTGTTCACTGTTCCATGTGTTCACTCTTCTCCGTGTTATCTCTTCTGTGTTCACTCTTTCTGTGTTCACTCTTTCTGTGTTCACTCTTCTCTGTGTTCACTCTTCTCCGTGTTCACTCTGTGTGCACTGTTCATGGTATTCAGTGTTCACTGTGTTCACTGTTCTCTTGTTCCCTGTTCTCTGTATTCCCTGTTTTCTGTATTCACTGTTTCCTGTGTTCACTTTGTGTTCACTCTTCTCTGTGTTCACTCTGTGTTCACTGATCTCCGTATTCACTCTTCTCCGTGTTCACTCTTCTGTGTTCACTCTTCTGTGTTCACTCTTCCCTGTGTTCACTGTTCTCCGTGTTCCCTGTTCTCCGTGTTCCCTGTTCTCCGTGTTCACTGTTCCCCATGTTCACTGTTCTGCATGTTCACTCTGTGACCACTGTTCACTGTTCTCAGTTTTCACTCTGTGTTCCCTGTTCTCCGTGTTCCCTGTTCTCCGTGTTCCCTGTTCTCCGTGTTCCCTGTTCTCCGTTTTCCATGTTCTCCATTTTCCCTGTTGTCCGTGTTCACTGTTGTCCGTGTTCACTGTTGTCCGTGTTCACTGATCTCCTGTTCACTGATCTCCATGTTCACTCTACTCCGTGTTCACTGTTCTCTGTGTTCACTCTTCTCTGTGTTCACGCTGTACATACTGTGTTCCCTGTTGACAGTGTTCCCTGTTGACAGTGTTCCCTGTTCCCTGTGTTTCCTGTTCCTTGTGTTTCCTGTTCCTTGTGTTCCCTGTTCTCAGTGTTCCCTGTTCTCTGTGTTCACTGTTCCCCGTGTTCACTGATCCCCGTGTTCACTGTTCCCCGTGTTCCCCGTGTTCACTGTTCCCCGTGTTCACTGTTCCCCGTGTTCACTGTTCTCTGAGTTCACTGTTCTCTGAGTTCACTGTTCCCTGTGTTCACTGTTCCCTGTGTTCACTCTTCTCCGTGTTCACTGTTCTCCGTGTTCACTGTTCTCCGTGTTCCCTGTTCTCCGTGTTCCCTGTTCTCCGTTTTCCCTGTTCTCCGTTTTCACTGTTCTCCGTGTTCACTGTTGTCCGTGTTCACTGTTGTCCGTGTTCACTGTTGTCTGAGTTCACTGTTCCCCGTGTTCACTGTACCCCGTGTTCACTGTTCTCTGAGTTCACTGTTCCCTGTGTTCACTGTTTCCCGTGTTCACTGTTCCCTGTGTTCACTGTTCCCTGTGTTCACTCTTCTCCGTGTTCACTGTTCTCCGTGTTCCCTGTTCTCCGTTTTCCCTGTTCTCCGTTTTCCCTGTTCTCCGTGTTCACTGTTGTCCGTGTTCACTGTTGTCCGTGTTCACTGTTGTCCGAGTTCACTGTTCTCCGTGTTCACTGTTCTCCGAGTTCACTGTTCCCCGTGTTCACTGTTCTCTGAGTTCACTGTTCCCTGTGTTCACTGTTCCCCGTGTTCCCCGTGTTCACTGTTCCCCGTGTTCACTGTTCTCCGTGTTCATTGTTCCCCGTGTTCACTGTTCTCCATGTTCACTGTTCCCCATGTTCGCTGTTCCCCGTGTTCACTGTTCCCCGTGTTGACTGTTCCCCGTGTTCACTCTGTCACCACTGTTCACTGTTCTCAGTTTTCACTCTGGTGTTCACTCTTCTCCGTGTTCACTCTTCTCCATTCACTCTTTCTGTGTTCACTGTTCTCTGTGTTCGCTCTTCTCCGTGTTCACTCTGTGTACAATGTTCACTGTATTCACTGTTCCCTGTGTTCACTGTTTCCTGTGTTCACTCTTCCCCGTGTTCACTCTTCCCCGTGTTCCCTGTTCCCTGTGTTCACTCTTCCCTGTGTTCACTCTTCCCTGTGTTCACTGTTCTCTGTGTTCACTGATCTCTGTGTTCACTGTTCTCTGTGTTCGCTGTTCCCTGTGTTCCCTGTTACCTGTGTTCACTTTTCCCTGTGTTCACTCTTCCCTGTGTTCACTCTTCCCTGTGTTCACTGTTCTCTGTGTTCACTGATCTCTGTGTTCCCAGTTCCCTGTATCCACTGTTCCCCGTGTTCACTGTTCTCCGTGTTCAATCTGTGACCACTGTTCACTGTTCACTCTGTGTTCCCTGTTCTCCGTGTTCCCTGTTCTCCGTGTTCCCTGTTCTCTGTCTTCCCTGTTCCCTGTGTTCACCGTTCCCTGTGTTCACCGTTCCATGTGTTCACCGTTCCATGTGTTCCCTGTTCTCCGTGTTCACTGTTCTCCGTGTTTACTGTTCTCCGTGTTCACTGTTCCCTGTGTTCACTGATCTCTGTGTTCCTAGTTCCCTGTATCCACTGTTCTCTGAGTTCACTGTTCTCTGAGTTCACTGTTCTCTGAGTTCACTGTTCTCTGTGTTCACTGTTCTCTGTGTTCACTGATCTCTGTGTTCCCAGTTCCCTGTATCCACTGTTCTCTGAGTTCACTGTTCCCCGTGTTCACTGTTCCCCGTGTTCACTGTTCCCCGTGTTCACTGTTCTCCGTGTTCAATCTGTGACCACTGTTCCCTGTTCTCCGTGTTCCCTGTTCTCCGTGTTCCCTGTTCTCCGTGTTGCCTGTTCTGCGTGTTGCCTGTTCTGCGTATTCCCTGTTTTCCGTGTTCACTGTTCCATGTGTTCACTGATCTATGCGTTCCCTGATCCCTGAGTTCACTGTTTCCCGTGTTCAATCTGTGACCACTGTTCACTGTTCTCCGTGTTAACTCTGTGTTCCCTGTTCTCCGTGTTCCCTGTTCTCCATGTTCCGTCTTCTCCATGTTGCCTGTTCTGCATGTTCCCTGTTCTCCGTGTTCACTGTTCCCTGTGTTCACTGATCTGTGCGTTCCCTGTTCCCTGTGTTCACTGTTCCCTGTGTTCACTGTTCCCCATGTTCACTGTTCTGCATGTTCACTCTGTGACCACTGTTCACTGTTCTCAGTTTTCACTCTATGTTCCCTGTTCTCCGTGTTCCCTGTTCTCTGTGTTCCCTGTTCTCCGTTTTCCATGTTCTCCGTTTTCCCTGTTCTCCGTGTTCACTGTTGTCCGTGTTCACTGATCTCCGTGTTCACTGATCTCCGTGTTCACTCTTCTCTGTGTTCACGCTGTATACACTGTTGACATTGTTCCCTGTTGACAGTGTTCCCTGTTGACAGTGTTCCCTGTTGACTGTGTTCCCTGTTCCCTGTGTTTCCTGTTCCTTGTGTTTCCTGTTCCTTGTGTTTCCCGTTCCTTGTGTTCCCTGTTCTCAGTGTTCCCTGTTCTCTGTGTTCACTGTTCCCCGTGTTCACTGATCCCCGTGTTCACTGTTCCCCGTGTTCCCCGTGTTCACTGTTCCCCGTGTTCCCTGTTCTCCGTGTTCCCTGTTCTCCATGTTCCGTGTTCCCCATGTTGCCTGTTCTCCGTTTTGCCTGTTCTGAGTGTTCCCTGTTCTCCGTGTTCACTGATCTGTGCGTTCCCTGTTCCCTGTGTTCACTGTTCCCTGTGTTCCCTGTTCCCTGTGTTCACTGTTCTCTGAGTTCACTGTTCTCTGAGTTCACTGTTCCCTGTGTTCACTGTTCTCTGTGTTCACTGTTCTCTGTGTTCACTGTTCCCTGTGTTCAGTGTTCCCTGTGTTCACTCTTCTCCTTGTTCACTGTTCTCCGTGTTCCCTGTTCTCCGTTTTCCCTGTTCTCCGTTTTCCCTGTTCTCCGTGTTCACTGTTGTCCGTGTTCACTGTTGTCCGTGTTCACTGTTGTCCGAGTTCACTGTTCTCTGAGTTCACTGTTCACCGTGTTCACTTTTCCCCGTGTTCACTGTTCTCTGAGTTCACTGTTCCCTGTGTTCACTGTTCCCCGTGTTCCCTGTGTTCACTGTTCCCAGTGATCACTGTTCTCCGTGTTCACTGTTCCCTGTGTTCACTGACCTATGCGTTCCCTGTTCCGTGTTCACTGTTCCCTGTGTTCGCTGATCTATGCGTTCCCTGTTCCGTGTTCACTGTTCCCTCTGTTCACTGTTCCCTGTGTTCACTGTTCTCTGTGTTCCCTGTTCCCTGTTCCCCGTGTTCACTGTTCCCCGTGTTCCCCGTGTTCACTGTTCCCCGTGTTCACTGTTCGCCGTGTTCACTGTTCTCTGAGTTCACTGTTCTCTGAGTTCACTGTTCCCTGTGTTCACTGTTCCCTGTGTTCACTCTTCTCCGTGTTCACTGTTCTCCGTGTTCCCTGTTCTCCGTGTTCCTGTTCTCCGTGTTCCCTGTTCTCCGTTTTCCCTGTTCTCTGTTTTCCCTGTTGCCCGTGTTCACTGTTGTCTGTGTTCACTGTTGTCTGTGTTCACTGTTCCCTGTGTTCGCTGTTCCCTGTGTTCACTGTTCCCTGTGTTCGCTGTTCCCCGTGTTCACTGTTCCCCGTGTTCACTGTTCCCTGTGTTCACTCTTCTCCGTGTTCGCTGTTCTCCGTGTTCCCTGTTCTCCGTTTTCCCTGTTCTCCGTTTTCCCTGTTCTCCGTGTTCACTGTTGTCCGTGTTCACTGTTGTCCGAGTTCACTGTTCTCTGAGTTCACTGTTCCCTGAGTTCACTGTTCCCCGTGTTCACTGTTCCCCATGTTCACTGTTTTCTGAGTTCACTGTTCCCTGTGTTCACTGTTCCCCGTGTTCCCCGTGTTCACTGTTCCCCGTGTTCACTGTTCTCCGTGTTCATTGTTCCCCGTGTTCACTGTTCTCCATGTTCACTGTTCCCCATGTTCGCTGTTCCCCGTGTCTGCTGTTCCCCGTGTTCACAGTTTCCCGTGTTCACTGTTCCCCGTATTCACTGTTCCTCGTGTCCACTGTTCCCTGTGTTCACTGTTCTCTGAGTTCACTGTTCCCCATGTTCCCTGTTCCCCGTGTTCACTGTTCCCCGTGTTGACTGTTCCCCGTGTTCACTCTGTGACCACTGTTCACTGTTCTCAGTTTTCACTCTGGTGTTCATTCTTCTCCGTGTTCACTCTTCTCCATGTTCACTCTTCTCCATTCACTCTTTCTGTGTTCACTGTTCTCTGTGTTCGCTCTTCTCCGTGTTCACTCTGTGTACAATGTTCACTGTATTCACTGTTCCCTGTGTTCACTGTTTCCTGTGTTCACTCTTCCCCGTGTTCACTCTTCCCCGTGTTCACTGTTCCTTGTGTTCCCTGTTCCCTGTTCCCTGTGTTCCCTGTTCCCTGTGTTCACTGTTCCCTGTGTTCCCTGTTCCCTGTGTTCGCTGTTCCCTGTGTTCCCTGTTCCCTGTGTTCACTCTTCCCTGTGTTCACTCTTCCCTGTGTTCACTGTTCTCTGTGTTCCCAGTTCCCTGTATCCACTGTTCTCTGAGTTCACTGTTCTCTGAGTTCACTGTTCTCTGAGTTCACTGTTCTCTGTGTTCACTGATCTCTGTGTTCCCAGTTCCCTGTATCCACTGTTCTCTGAGTTCACTGTTCCCCGTGTTCACTGTTCCCCGTGTTCACTGTTCCCTGTGTTCACTGATCTCTGTGTTCCCAGTTCCCTGTGTTTACTGTTCCCTGTGTTTACTGTTCCCTGTGTTCACTGATTTCTGTGTTCCCTGTTCCCTGTGTTCACTGTTCCCCGTGTTCACTGTTCCCCGTGTTCACTCTGTGACCACTTTTCACTGTTCTCAGTTTTATCCCTGTGTTGCCTGTTCTCTGAGTTCACTGTTCTCTGTGTTCACTGTTCTCTGTGTTCGCTGTTCCCTGTGTTCCCTGTTACCTGTGTTCACTCTTCCCTGTGTTCACTCTTCCCTGTGTTCACTCTTCCCTGTGTTCACTGTTCTCTGTGTTCGCTGTTCCCTGTGTTCCCTGTTACCTGTGTTCACTTTTCCCTGTGTTCACTCTTCCCTGTGTTCACTCTTCCCTGTGTTCACTGTTCTCTGTGTTCACTGATCTCTGTGTTCCCAGTTCCCTGTATCCACTGTTCCCCGTGTTCACTGTTCTCCGTGTTCAATCTGTGACCACTGTTCACTGTTCACTCTGTGTTCCCTGTTCTCCGTGTTCCCTGTTCTCCGTATTCCCTGTTTTCTGTATTCACTGTTTCCTGTGTTCACTTTGTGTTCACTCTTCTCTGTGTTCACTCTGTGTTCCCTGTTCTCCGTGTTCCCTGATCTCCGTGTTCCCTGTTCTCTGTATTCCCTGTTTTCTGTATTCACTGTTTCCTGTGTTCACTTTGTGTTCACTCTTCTCTGTGTTCACTCTGTGTTCACTGATCTCCGTATTCACTCTTCTCCGTGTTCACTCTTCTGTGTTCACTCTTCTGTGTTCACTCTTCCCTGTGTTCACTGTTCTCCGTGTTCCCTGTTCTCCGTGTTCCCTGTTCTCCGTGTTCACTGTTCCCCATGTTCACTGTTCTGCATGTTCACTCTGTGACCACTGTTCACTGTTCTCAGTTTTCACTCTGTGTTCCCTGTTCTCCGTGTTCCCTGTTCTCCGTGTTCCCTGTTCTCCGTGTTCCCTGTTCTCCGTTTTCCATGTTCTCCATTTTCCCTGTTGTCCGTGTTCACTGTTGTCCGTGTTCACTGTTGTCCGTGTTCACTGATCTCCTGTTCACTGATCTCCATGTTCACTCTACTCCGTGTTCACTGTTCTCTGTGTTCACTCTTCTCTGTGTTCACGCTGTACATACTGTGTTCCCTGTTGACAGTGTTCCCTGTTGACAGTGTTCCCTGTTCCCTGTGTTTCCTGTTCCTTGTGTTTCCTGTTCCTTGTGTTCCCTGTTCTCAGTGTTCCCTGTTCTCTGTGTTCACTGTTCCCCGTGTTCACTGATCCCCGTGTTCACTGTTCCCCGTGTTCCCCGTGTTCACTGTTCCCCGTGTTCACTGTTCCCCGTGTTCACTGTTCTCTGAGTTCACTGTTCTCTGAGTTCACTGTTCCCTGTGTTCACTGTTCCCCGTGTTCACTGTTGTCCGTGTTCACTGTTCTCCGTGTTCACTGTTCTCCGTGTTCCCTGTTCTCCGTGTTCCCTGTTCTCCGTTTTCCCTGTTCTCCGTTTTCCCTGTTCTCCGTGTTCACTGTTGTCCGTGTTCACTGTTGTCCGTGTTCACTGTTGTCTGAGTTCACTGTTCCCCGTGTTCACTGTACCCCGTGTTCACTGTTCTCTGAGTTCACTGTTCCCTGTGTTCACTGTTTCCCGTGTTCACTGTTCCCTGTGTTCACTGTTCCCTGTGTTCACTCTTCTCCGTGTTCATTGTTCTCCGTGTTCCCTGTTCTCCGTTTTCCCTGTTCTCCGTTTTCCCTGTTCTCCGTGTTCACTGTTGTCCGTGTTCACTGTTGTCCGTGTTCACTGTTGTCCGAGTTCACTGTTCTCTGAGTTCACTGTTCTCTGAGTTCACTGTTCCCCGTGTTCACTGTTCTCTGAGTTCACTGTTCCCTGTGTTCACTGTTCCCCGTGTTCCCCGTGTTCACTGTTCCCCGTGTTCACTGTTCTCCGTGTTCATTGTTCCCCGTGTTCACTGTTCTCCATGTTCACTGTTCCCCATGTTCGCTGTTCCCCGTGTTCACTGTTCCCCGTGTTGACTGTTCCCCGTGTTCACTCTGTCACCACTGTTCACTGTTCTCAGTTTTCACTCTGGTGTTCACTCTTCTCCGTGTTCACTCTTCTCCATGTTCACTCTTCTCCATTCACTCTTTCTGTGTTCACTGTTCTCTGTGTTCGCTCTTCTCCGTGTTCACTCTGTGTACAATGTTCACTGTATTCACTGTTCCCTGTGTTCACTGTTTCCTGTGTTCACTCTTCCCCGTGTTCACTCTTCCCCGTGTTCCCTGTTCCCTGTGTTCACTCTTCCCTGTGTTCACTCTTCCCTGTGTTCACTGTTCTCTGTGTTCACTGATCTCTGTGTTCACTGTTCTCTGTGTTCGCTGTTCCCTGTGTTCCCTGTTACCTGTGTTCACTTTTCCCTGTGTTCACTCTTCCCTGTGTTCACTCTTCCCTGTGTTCACTGTTCTCTGTGTTCACTGATCTCTGTGTTCCCAGTTCCCTGTATCCACTGTTCCCCGTGTTCACTGTTCTCCGTGTTCAATCTGTGACCACTGTTCACTGTTCACTCTGTGTTCCCTGTTCTCCGTGTTCCCTGTTCTCCGTGTTCCCTGTTCTCTGTCTTCCCTGTTCCCTGTGTTCACCGTTCCCTGTGTTCACCGTTCCATGTGTTCACCGTTCCATGTGTTCCCTGTTCTCCGTGTTCACTGTTCTCCGTGTTTACTGTTCTCCGTGTTCACTGTTCCCTGTGTTCACTGATCTCTGTGTTCCTAGTTCCCTGTATCCACTGTTCTCTGAGTTCACTGTTCTCTGAGTTCACTGTTCTCTGAGTTCACTGTTCTCTGTGTTCACTGTTCTCTGTGTTCACTGATCTCTGTGTTCCCAGTTCCCTGTATCCACTGTTCTCTGAGTTCACTGTTCCCCGTGTTCACTGTTCCCCGTGTTCACTGTTCCCCGTGTTCACTGTTCTCCGTGTTCAATCTGTGACCACTGTTCCCTGTTCTCCGTGTTCCCTGTTCTCCGTGTTCCCTGTTCTCCGTGTTGCCTGTTCTGCGTGTTGCCTGTTCTGCGTATTCCCTGTTTTCCGTGTTCACTGTTCCATGTGTTCACTGATCTATGCGTTCCCTGATCCCTGAGTTCACTGTTTCCCGTGTTCAATCTGTGACCACTGTTCACTGTTCTCCGTGTTAACTCTGTGTTCCCTGTTCTCCGTGTTCCCTGTTCTCCATGTTCCGTCTTCTCCATGTTGCCTGTTCTGCATGTTCCCTGTTCTCCGTGTTCACTGTTCCCTGTGTTCACTGATCTGTGCGTTCCCTGTTCCCTGTGTTCACTGTTCCCTGTGTTCACTGTTCCCCATGTTCACTGTTCTGCATGTTCACTCTGTGACCACTGTTCACTGTTCTCAGTTTTCACTCTATGTTCCCTGTTCTCCGTGTTCCCTGTTCTCTGTGTTCCCTGTTCTCCGTTTTCCATGTTCTCCGTTTTCCCTGTTCTCCGTGTTCACTGTTGTCCGTGTTCACTGATCTCCGTGTTCACTGATCTCCGTGTTCACTCTTCTCTGTGTTCACGCTGTATACACTGTTGACATTGTTCCCTGTTGACAGTGTTCCCTGTTGACAGTGTTCCCTGTTGACTGTGTTCCCTGTTCCCTGTGTTCCCTGTTCCCTGTGTTTCCTGTTCCTTGTGTTTCCTGTTCCTTGTGTTTCCCGTTCCTTGTGTTCCCTGTTCTCAGTGTTCCCTGTTCTCTGTGTTCACTGTTCCCCGTGTTCACTGATCCCCGTGTTCACTGTTCCCCGTGTTCCCCGTGTTCACTGTTCCCCGTGTTCCCTGTTCTCCGTGTTCCCTGTTCTCCATGTTCCGTGTTCCCCATGTTGCCTGTTCTCCGTTTTGCCTGTTCTGAGTGTTCCCTGTTCTCCGTGTTCACTGATCTGTGCGTTCCCTGTTCCCTGTGTTCACTGTTCCCTGTTCCCTGTTCCCTGTGTTCACTGTTCTCTGAGTTCACTGTTCTCTGAGTTCACTGTTCCCTGTGTTCACTGTTCTCTGTGTTCACTGTTCTCTGTGTTCACTGTTCCCTGTGTTCAGTGTTCCCTGTGTTCACTCTTCTCCTTGTTCACTGTTCTCCGTGTTCCCTGTTCTCCGTTTTCCCTGTTCTCCGTTTTCCCTGTTCTCCGTGTTCACTGTTGTCCGTGTTCACTGTTGTCCGTGTTCACTGTTGTCCGAGTTCACTGTTCTCTGAGTTCACTGTTCCCGTGTTCACTTTTCCCCGTGTTCACTGTTCTCTGAGTTCACTGTTCCCTGTGTTCACTGTTCCCCGTGTTCCCTGTGTTCACTGTTCCCCGTGATCACTGTTCTCCGTGTTCACTGTTCCCTGTGTTCACTGACCTATGCGTTCCCTGTTCCGTGTTCACTGTTCCCTGTGTTCGCTGATCTATGCGTTCCCTGTTCCGTGTTCACTGTTCCCTCTGTTCACTGTTCCCTGTGTTCACTGTTCTCTGTGTTCCCTGTTCCCTGTTCCCCGTGTTCACTGTTCCCCGTGTTCCCCGTGTTCACTGTTCCCCGTGTTCACTGTTCGCCGTGTTCACTGTTCTCTGAGTTCACTGTTCTCTGAGTTCACTGTTCCCTGTGTTCACTGTTCCCTGTGTTCACTCTTCTCCGTGTTCACTGTTCTCCGTGTTCCCTGTTCTCCGTGTTCCCTGTTCTCCGTTTTCCCTGTTCTCTGTTTTCCCTGTTGCCCGTGTTCACTGTTGTCTGTGTTCACTGTTGTCTGTGTTCACTGTTCCCTGTGTTCGCTGTTCCCTGTGTTCACTGTTCCCTGTGTTCGCTGTTCCCCGTGTTCACTGTTCCCCGTGTTCACTGTTCCCTGTGTTCACTCTTCTCCGTGTTCGCTGTTCTCCGTGTTCACTGTTCTCCGTTTTCCCTGTTCTCCGTTTTCCCTGTTCTCCGTGTTCACTGTTGTCCGTGTTCACTGTTGTCCGAGTTCACTGTTCTCTGAGTTCACTGTTCACTGAGTTCACTGTTCCCCGTGTTCACTGTTCCCCATGTTCACTGTTTTCTGAGTTCACTGTTCCCTGTGTTCACTGTTCCCCGTGTTCCCCGTGTTCACTGTTCCCCGTGTTCACTGTTCTCCGTGTTCATTGTTCCCCGTGTTCACTGTTCTCCATGTTCACTGTTCTCCATGTTCACTGTTCCCCATGTTCGCTGTTCCCCGTGTCTGCTGTTCCCCGTGTTCACAGTTTCCCGTGTTCACTGTTCCCCGTATTCACTGTTCCTCGTGTCCACTGTTCCCTGTGTTCACTGTTCTCTGAGTTCACTGTTCCCCATGTTCCCTGTTCCCCGTGTTCACTGTTCCCCGTGTTGACTGTTCCCCGTGTTCACTCTGTGACCACTGTTCACTGTTCTCAGTTTTCACTCTGGTGTTCATTCTTCTCCGTGTTCACTCTTCTCCATGTTCACTCTTCTCCATTCACTCTTTCTGTGTTCACTGTTCTCTGTGTTCGCTCTTCTCCGTGTTCACTCTGTGTACAATGTTCACTGTATTCACTGTTCCCTGTGTTCACTGTTTCCTGTGTTCACTCTTCCCCGTGTTCACTCTTCCCCGTGTTCACTGTTCCTTGTGTTCCCTGTTCCCTGTTCCCTGTGTTCCCTGTTCCCTGTGTTCACTGTTCCCTGTGTTCCCTGTTCCCTGTGTTCGCTGTTCCCTGTGTTCCCTGTTCCCTGTGTTCACTCTTCCCTGTGTTCACTCTTCCCTGTGTTCACTGTTCTCTGTGTTCCCTGTTCCCTGTATCCACTGTTCTCTGAGTTCACTGTTCTCTGAGTTCACTGTTCTCTGAGTTCACTGTTCTCTGTGTTCACTGATCTCTGTGTTCCCAGTTCCCTGTATCCACTGTTCTCTGAGTTCACTGTTCCCCGTGTTCACTGTTCCCCGTGTTCACTGTTCCCTGTGTTCACTGATCTCTGTGTTCCCAGTTCCCTGTGTTTACTGTTCCCTGTGTTTACTGTTCCCTGTGTTCACTGATTTCTGTGTTCCCTGTTCCCTGTGTTCACTGTTCCCCGTGTTCACTGTTCCCCGTGTTCACTCTGTGACCACTTTTCACTGTTCTCAGTTTTATCCCTGTGTTGCCTGTTCTCTGAGTTCACTGTTCTCTGTGTTCACTGTTCTCTGTGTTCGCTGTTCCCTGTGTTCCCTGTTACCTGTGTTCACTCTTCCCTGTGTTCACTCTTCCCTGTGTTCACTCTTCCCTGTGTTCACTGTTCTCTGTGTTCACTGATCTCTGTGTTCCCAGTTCCCTGTATCCACTGTTCCCCGTGTTCACTGTTCTCCGTGTTCAATCTGTGACCACTGTTCACTGTTCACTCTGTGTTCCCTGTTCTCCGTGTTCCCTGTTCTCCGTGTTCCCTGTTCTCTGTCTTCCCTGTTCCCTGTGTTCACCGTTCCCTGTGTTCACCGTTCCATGTGTTCACCGTTCCATGTGTTCCCTGTTCTCCGTGTTCACTGTTCTCCGTGTTCACTGTTCTCCGTGTTCACTGTTCTCCGTGTTCACTGATCTCTGTGTTCCTAGTTCCCTGTATCCACTGTTCTCTGAGTTCACTGTTCTCTGAGTTCACTGTTCTCTGTGTTCACTGATCTCTGTGTTCCCAGTTCCCTGTATCCACTGTTCTCTGAGTTCACTGTTCCCCGTGTTCACTGTTCCCCGTGTTCACTGTTCCCCGTGTTCACTGTTCTCCGTGTTCAATCTGTGACCACTATTCCCTGTTCTCCGTGTTCCCTGTTCTCCGTGTTCCCTGTTCCATGTGTTCACTGATCTAAGCGTTCCCTGATCCCTGAGTTCACTGTTTCCCGTGTTCAATCTGTGACCACTGTTCACTGTTCTCCGTGTTAACTCTGTGTTCCCTGTTCTCCGTGTTCCCTGTTCTCCATGTTCCGTGTTCTCCGTGTTGCCTGTTCTGCATGTTCCCTGTTCTCCGTGTTCACTGTTCCATGTGTTCACTGATCTAAGCGTTCCCTGATCCCTGAGTTCACTGTTTCCCGTGTTCAATCTGTGACCACTGTTCACTGTTCTCCGTGTTAACTCTGTGTTCCCTGTTCTCCGTGTTCCCTGTTCTCCATGTTCCGTGTTCTCCGTGTTGCCTGTTCTGCATGTTCCCTGTTCTCCGTGTTCACTGTTCCCTGTGTTCACTGATCTGTGCGTTCCCTGTTCCCTGTGTTCACTGTTCCCTGTGTTCACTGTTCCCTGTGTTCACTGTTCCCCATGTTCACTGTTCTGCATGTTCACTCTGTGACTACTGTTCACTGTTCTCAGTTTTCACTCTATGTTCCCTGTTCTCCGTGTTCCTTGTTCTCCGTGTTCCCTGTTCTCCGTTTTCCATGTTCTCCGTTTTCCCTGTTCTCCATGTTCACTGTTGTCCGTGTTCACTGTTGTCCGTGTTCACTGATCTCCGTGTTCACTCTACTCCGTGTTCACTGTTCTCTGTGTTCAATCTTCTCTGTGTTCACGCTGTATACACTGTTGACATTGTTCCCTGTTGACAGTGTTCCCTGTTGACAGTGTTCCCTGTTGACTGTGTTCCCTGTTCCCTGTGTTTCCTGTTCCTTGTGTTTCCTGTTCCTTGTGTTTCCTGTTCCTTGTGTTCCCTGTTCTCAGTGTTCCCTGTTCTCTGTGTTCACTGTTCCCCGTGTTCACTGATCCCCGTGTTCACTGTTCCCCGTGTTCCCCGTGTTCACTGTTCCCCGTGTTCCCTGTTCTCTGTGTTCCCTGTTCTCCATGTTCCGTGTTCTCCATGTTGCCTGTTCTCCGTGTTGCCTGTTCTGAGTGTTCCCTGTTCTCCGTGTTCACTGATCTGTGCGTTCCCTGTTCCCTGTGTTCACTGTTCCCTGTGTTCCCTGTTCCCTGTGTTCACTGTTCTCTGAGTTCACTGTTCTCTGAGTTCACTGCTCCCTGTGTTCACTGTTCTCTGTGTTCACTGTTCCCCGTGTTCACTGTTCTCCGTGTTCAATCTGTGACCACTGTTCACTGTTCACTCTGTGTTCCCTGTTCTCCGTGTTCCCTGTTCTCCGTGTTCCCTGTTCTCCGTGTTCCCTGTTCTCTGTCTTCCCTGTTCCCTGTGTTCACCGTTCCCTGTGTTCACCGTTCCATGTGTTCACCATTCCATGTGTTCCCTGTTCTCCGTGTTCACTGTTCTCCGTGTTCACTGTTCCCTGTGTTCCTAGTTCCCTGTATCCACTGTTCTCTGAGTTCACTGTTCTCTGAGTTCACTGTTCTCTGAGTTCACTGTTCTCTGTGTTCACTGATCTCTGTGTTCCCAGTTCCCTGTATCCACTGTTCTCTGAGTTCACTGTTCCCCGTGTTCACTGTTCCCCGTGTTCACTGTTCCCTGTGTTCACTGATCTCTGTGTTCCCAGTTCCCTGTGTTTACTGTTCCCTGTGTTTACTGTTCCCTGTGTTCACTGATTTCTGTGTTCCCTGTTCCCTGTGTTCACTGTTCCCCGTGTTCACTGTTCCCCGTGTTCACTCTGTGACCACTTTTCACTGTTCTCAGTTTTATCCCTGTGTTGCCTGTTCTCCGTGTTGCCTGTTCTCCGTGTTGCCTGTTGTCCGTGTTGCCTGTTCTCCATGTTCCCTGTTCTCCGTGATCCCTGTTCTCCATGTTCACTCTGTGACCACTGTTCACTGTTTTCTTTTTTCACTCTGGGTACACTGATCCCCATGTTCACTCTTCTCCATGTTCACTCCTCTGTGTTCACTCTTCTGTGTTCACTGTTTCTGTGTTCACTCTTCTCTGTGTTCACTCTTCTCCGTGTTCACTCTGTGTGCACTGTTCATGGTATTCAGTGTTCACTGTGTTCACTGTTCTCTTGTTCCCTGTTCTCTGTGTTCCCTGTTCTCTGTATTCACTGTTTCCTATGTTCACTGTTCCCTGTGTTCACTTTGTGTTCACTCTTCTCTGTGTTCACTCTTCTCTGTTATCACTCTTCTCTGTGTTCACTCTGTGTTCACTGATCTCCGTATTCACTCTTCTCCGTATTCACTCTTCTCCGTGTTCACTCTTCTCCGTGTTCACTCTTCTGTGTTCACTCTTCTCTGTGTTCACTCTTCTCTGTGTTCACTCTTCTGTGTTCACTCTTCTCTGTGTTCACTCTTCCCTGTGTTCACTCTTCCCTGTGTTCACTCTTCTCCGTGTTCACTCTTTGTACACTGTTCACTGTGTTCCCTGTTCACTGTGTTCCCTGTTGACTGTGTTCCCTGTTGACTGTGTTCCCTGTTCTCTGTGTTCCCTGTTCTCTGTGTTCCCTTTTCTGTGTTCACTGTTCTCTGTGTTCCCTGTTCCCTGTGTTCACTGTTCCATGTGTTCACTCTTCTCCGTGTTATCTCTTCTGTGTTCACTCTTTCTGTGTTCACTCTTTCTGTGTTCACTCTTCTCTGTGTTCACTCTTCTCCGTGTTCACTCTGTGTGCACTGTTCATGGTATTCAGTGTTCACTGTGTTCACTGTTCTCTTGTTCCCTGTTCTCTGTATTCCCTGTTTTCTGTATTCACTGTTTCCTGTGTTCACTTTGTGTTCACTCTTCTCTGTGTTCACTCTGTGTTCACTGATCTCCGTATTCACTCTTCTCCGTGTTCACTCTTCTGTGTTCACTCTTCTGTGTTCACTCTTCCCTGTGTTCACTGTTCTCCGTGTTCCCTGTTCTCCGTGTTCCCTGTTCTCCGTGTTCCCTGTTCTCCGTTTTCCATGTTCTCCATTTTCCCTGTTGTCCGTGTTCACTGTTGTCCGTGTTCACTGTTGTCCGTGTTCACTGATCTCCTGTTCACTGATCTCCATGTTCACTCTACTCCGTGTTCACTGTTCTCTGTGTTCACTCTTCTCTGTGTTCACGCTGTACATACTGTGTTCCCTGTTGACAGTGTTCCCTGTTGACAGTGTTCCCTGTTGACAGTGTTCCCTGTTCCCTGTGTTTCCTGTTCCTTGTGTTTCCTGTTCCTTGTGTTCCCTGTTCTCAGTGTTCCCTGTTCTCTGTGTTCACTGTTCCCCGTGTTCACTGATCCCCGTGTTCACTGTTCCCCGTGTTCCCCGTGTTCACTGTTCCCCGTGTTCACTGTTCCCCGTGTTCACTGTTCTCTGAGTTCACTGTTCTCTGAGTTCACTGTTCCCTGTGTTCACTGTTCCCTGTGTTCACTCTTCTCCGTGTTCACTGTTCTCCGTGTTCACTGTTCTCCGTGTTCCCTGTTCTCCGTGTTCCCTGTTCTCCGTTTTCCCTGTTCTCCGTTTTCCCTGTTCTCCGTGTTCACTGTTGTCCGTGTTCACTGTTGTCCGTGTTCACTGTTGTCTGAGTTCACTGTTCCCCGTGTTCACTGTACCCCGTGTTCACTGTTCTCTGAGTTCACTGTTCCCTGTGTTCACTGTTTCCCGTGTTCACTGTTCCCTGTGTTCACTGTTCCCTGTGTTCACTCTTCTCCGTGTTCATTGTTCTCCGTGTTCCCTGTTCTCCGTTTTCCCTGTTCTCCGTTTTCCCTGTTCTCCGTGTTCACTGTTGTCCGTGTTCACTGTTGTCCGAGTTCACTGTTCTCTGAGTTCACTGTTCTCTGAGTTCACTGTTCCCCGTGTTCACTGTTCTCTGAGTTCACTGTTCCCTGTGTTCACTGTTCCCCGTGTTCCCCGTGTTCACTGTTCCCCGTGTTCACTGTTCTCCGTGTTCATTGTTCCCCGTGTTCACTGTTCTCCATGTTCACTGTTCCCCATGTTCGCTGTTCCCCGTGTTCACTGTTCCCCGTGTTGACTGTTCCCCGTGTTCACTCTGTCACCACTGTTCACTGTTCTCAGTTTTCACTCTGGTGTTCACTCTTCTCCGTGTTCACTCTTCTCCATGTTCACTCTTCTCCATTCACTCTTTCTGTGTTCACTGTTCTCTGTGTTCGCTCTTCTCCGTGTTCACTCTGTGTACAATGTTCACTGTATTCACTGTTCCCTGTGTTCACTGTTTCCTGTGTTCACTCTTCCCCGTGTTCACTCTTCCCCGTGTTCCCTGTTCCCTGTGTTCACTCTTCCCTGTGTTCACTCTTCCCTGTGTTCACTGTTCTCTGTGTTCACTGATCTCTGTGTTCACTGTTCTCTGTGTTCGCTGTTCCCTGTGTTCCCTGTTACCTGTGTTCACTTTTCCCTGTGTTCACTCTTCCCTGTGTTCACTCTTCCCTGTGTTCACTGTTCTCTGTGTTCACTGATCTCTGTGTTCCCAGTACCCTGTATCCACTGTTCCCCGTGTTCACTGTTCTCCGTGTTCAATCTGTGACCACTGTTCACTGTTCACTCTGTGTTCCCTGTTCTCCGTGTTCCCTGTTCTCCGTGTTCCCTGTTCTCTGTCTTCCCTGTTCCCTGTGTTCACCGTTCCCTGTGTTCACCGTTCCATGTGTTCACCGTTCCATGTGTTCCCTGTTCTCCGTGTTCACTGTTCTCCGTGTTCACTGTTCTCCGTGTTCACTGTTCCCTGTGTTCACTGATCTCTGTGTTCCTAGTTCCCTGTATCCACTGTTCTCTGAGTTCACTGTTCTCTGAGTTCACTGTTCTCTGAGTTCACTGTTCTCTGTGTTCACTGTTCTCTGTGTTCACTGATCTCTGTGTTCCCAGTTCCCTGTATCCACTGTTCTCTGAGTTCACTGTTCCCCGTGTTCACTGTTCCCCGTGTTCACTGTTCCCCGTGTTCACTGTTCTCCGTGTTCAATCTGTGACCACTGTTCCCTGTTCTCCGTGTTCCCTGTTCTCCGTGTTCCCTGTTCTCCGTGTTGCCTGTTCTGCGTGTTGCCTGTTCTGCGTATTCCCTGTTCTCCGTGTTCACTGTTCCATGTGTTCACTGATCTATGCGTTCCCTGATCCCTGAGTTCACTGTTTCCCGTGTTCAATCTGTGACCACTGTTCACTGTTCTCCGTGTTAACTCTGTGTTCCCTGTTCTCCGTGTTCCCTGTTCTCCATGTTCCGTCTTCTCCATGTTGCCTGTTCTGCATGTTCCCTGTTCTCCGTGTTCACTGTTCCCTGTGTTCACTGATCTGTGCGTTCCCTGTTCCCTGTGTTCACTGTTCCCTGTGTTCACTGTTCCCCATGTTCACTGTTCTGCATGTTCACTCTGTGACCACTGTTCACTGTTCTCAGTTTTCACTCTATGTTCCCTGTTCTCCGTGTTCCCTGTTCTCTGTGTTCCCTGTTCTCCGTTTTCCATGTTCTCCGTTTTCCCTGTTCTCCGTGTTCACTGTTGTCCGTGTTCACTGATCTCCGTGTTCACTGATCTCCGTGTTCACTCTTCTCTGTGTTCACGCTGTATACACTGTTGACATTGTTCCCTGTTGACAGTGTTCCCTGTTGACTGTGTTCCCTGTTCCCTGTGTTTCCTGTTCCTTGTGTTTCCTGTTCCTTGTGTTTCCCGTTCCTTGTGTTCCCTGTTCTCAGTGTTCCCTGTTCTCTGTGTTCACTGTTCCCCGTGTTCACTGATCCCCGTGTTCACTGTTCCCCGTGTTCCCCGTGTTCACTGTTCCCCGTGTTCCCTGTTCTCCGTGTTCCCTGTTCTCCATGTTCCGTGTTCTCCATGTTGCCTGTTCTCCGTTTTGCCTGTTCTGAGTGTTCCCTGTTCTCCGTGTTCACTGATCTGTGCGTTCCCTGTTCCCTGTGTTCACTGTTCCCTGTGTTCCCTGTTCCCTGTGTTCACTGTTCTCTGAGTTCACTGTTCTCTGAGTTCACTGTTCCCTGTGTTCACTGTTCTCTGTGTTCACTGTTCTCTGTGTTCACTGTTCCCTGTGTTCAGTGTTCCCTGTGTTCACTCTTCTCCTTGTTCACTGTTCTCCGTGTTCCCTGTTCTCCGTTTTCCCTGTTCTCCGTTTTCCCTGTTCTCCGTGTTCACTGTTGTCCGTGTTCACTGTTGTCCGAGTTCACTGTTCTCTGAGTTCACTGTTCCCCGTGTTCACTTTTCCCCGTGTTCCCTGTGTTCACTGTTCCCCGTGATCACTGTTCTCCGTGTTCACTGTTCCCTGTGTTCACTGACCTATGCGTTCCCTGTTCCGTGTTCACTGTTCCCTGTGTTCGCTGATCTATGCGTTCCCTGTTCCGTGTTCACTGTTCCCTCTGTTCACTGTTCCCTGTGTTCACTGTTCTCTGTGTTCCCTGTTCCCTGTTCCCCGTGTTCACTGATCCCCGTGTTCACTGTTCCCCGTGTTCCCCGTGTTCACTGTTCCCCGTGTTCACTGTTCGCCGTGTTCACTGTTCTCTGAGTTCACTGTTCTCTGAGTTCACTGTTCCCTGTGTTCACTGTTCCCTGTGTTCACTCTTCTCCGTGTTCACTGTTCTCCGTGTTCACTGTTCTCCGTGTTCCCTGTTCTCCGTGTTCCCTGTTCTCCGTTTTCCCTGTTCTCTGTTTTCCCTGTTGCCCGTGTTCACTGTTGTCTGTGTTCACTGTTGTCTGTGTTCACTGTTCCCTGTGTTCGCTGTTCCCTGTGTTCACTGTTCCCTGTGTTCACTGTTCCCTGAGTTCACTGTTCCCCGTGTTCACTGTACCCCGTGTTCACTGTTCTCTGAGTTCACTGTTCCCTGTGTTCGCTGTTCCCCGTGTTCACTGTTCCCTGTGTTCACTGTTCCCTGTGTTCACTCTTCTCCGTGTTCGCTGTTCTCCGTGTTCCCTGTTCTCCGTTTTCCCTGTTCTCCGTTTTCCCTGTTCTCCGTGTTCACTGTTGTCCGTGTTCACTGTTGTCCGAGTTCACTGTTCTCTGAGTTCACTGTTCCCTGAGTTCACTGTTCCCCGTGTTCACTGTTCCCCATGTTCACTGTTCTCTGAGTTCACTGTTCCCTGTGTTCACTGTTCCCCGTGTTCCCCGTGTTCACTGTTCCCCGTGTTCACTGTTCTCCGTGTTCATTGTTCCCCGTGTTCACTGTTCTCCATGTTCACTGTTCCCCATGTTCACTGTTCTCCATGTTCACTGTTCCCCATGTTCGCTGTTCCCCGTGTCTGCTGTTCCCCGTGTTCACTGTTTCCCGTGTTCACTGTTCCCCGTATTCACTGTTCCTCGTGTCCACTGTTCCCTGTGTTCACTGTTCTCTGAGTTCACTGTTCCCCATGTTCCCTGTTTCCCGTGTTCACTGTTCCCCGTGTTGACTATTCCCCGTGTTCACTCTGTGACCACTGTTCACTGTTCTCAGTTTTCACTCTGGTGTTCACTCTTCTCCGTGTTCACTCTTCTCCATGTTCACTCTTCTCCATTCACTCTTTCTGTGTTCACTGTTCTCTGTGTTCGCTCTTCTCCGTGTTCACTCTGTGTACAATGTTCACTGTATTCACTGTTCCCTGTGTTCACTGTTTCCTGTGTTCACTCTTCCCCGTGTTCACTCTTCCCCGTGTTCACTGTTCCTTGTGTTCACTGTTCCCTGTTCCCTGTGTTCCCTGTTCCCTGTGTTCACTGTTCCCTGTGTTCCCTGTTCCCTGTGTTCGCTGTTCCCTGTGTTCCCTGTTCCCTGTGTTCACTCTTCCCTGTGTTCACTCTTCCCTGTGTTCACTGTTCTCTGTGTTCACTGATCTCTGTGTTTCCAGTTCCCTGTATCCACTGTTCCCCGTGTTCACTGTTCTCCGTGTTCAATCTGTGACCACTGTTCACTGTTCACTCTGTGTTCCCTGTTCTCCGTGTTCCCTGTTCTCCGTGTTCCCTGTTCTCTGTCTTCCCTGTTCCCTGTGTTCACCGTTCCCTGTGTTCACCGTTCCATGTGTTCACCGTTCCATGTGTTCCCTGTTCTCCGTGTTCACTGTTCTCCGTGTTCACTGTTCTCCGTGTTCACTGATCTCTGTGTTCCCAGTTCCCTGTATCCACTGTTCTCTGAGTTCACTGTTCTCTGAGTTCACTGTTCTCTGTGTTCACTGATCTCTGTGTTCCCAGTTCCCTGTATCCACTGTTCTCTGAGTTCACTGTTCCCCGTGTTCACTGTTCCCCGTGTTCACTGTTCTCCGTGTTCAATCTGTGACCACTATTCCCTGTTCTCCGTGTTCCCTGTTCTCCGTGTTCCCTGTTCCATGTGTTCACTGATCTAAGCGTTCCCTGATCCCTGAGTTCACTGTTTCCCGTGTTCAATCTGTGACCACTGTTCACTGTTCTCCGTGTTAACTCTGTGTTCCCTGTTCTCCGTGTTCCCTGTTCTCCATGTTCCGTGTTCTCCGTGTTGCCTGTTCTGCATGTTCCCTGTTCTCCGTGTTCACTGTTCCATGTGTTCACTGATCTAAGCGTTCCCTGATCCCTGAGTTCACTGTTTCCCGTGTTCAATCTGTGACCACTGTTCACTGTTCTCCGTGTTAACTCTGTGTTCCCTGTTCTCCGTGTTCCCTGTTCTCCATGTTCCGTGTTCTCCGTGTTGCCTGTTCTGCATGTTCCCTGTTCTCCGTGTTCACTGTTCCCTGTGTTCACTGATCTGTGCGTTCCCTGTTCCCTGTGTTCACTGTTCCCTGTGTTCACTGTTCCCTGTGTTCACTGTTCCCCATGTTCACTGTTCTGCATGTTCACTCTGTGACTACTGTTCACTGTTCTCAGTTTTCACTCTATGTTCCCTGTTCTCCGTGTTCCTTGTTCTCCGTGTTCCCTGTTCTCCGTTTTCCATGTTCTCCGTTTTCCCTGTTCTCCGTGTTCACTGTTGTCCGTGTTCACTGTTGTCCGTGTTCACTGATCTCCGTGTTCACTCTACTCCGTGTTCACTGTTCTCTGTGTTCAATCTTCTCTGTGTTCACGCTGTATACACTGTTGACATTGTTCCCTGTTGACAGTGTTCCCTGTTGACAGTGTTCCCTGTTGACTGTGTTCCCTGTTCCCTGTGTTCCCTGTTCTCAGTGTTCCCTGTTCCTTGTGTTTCCTGTTCCTTGTGTTTCCTGTTCCTTGTGTTCCCTGTTCTCAGTGTTCCCTGTTCTCTGTGTTCACTGTTCCCCGTGTTCACTGATCCCCGTGTTCACTGTTCCCCGTGTTCCCCGTGTTCACTGTTCCCCGTGTTCCCTGTTCTCTGTGTTCCCTGTTCTCCATGTTCCGTGTTCTCCATGTTGCCTGTTCTCCGTGTTGCCTGTTCTGAGTGTTCCCTGTTCTCCGTGTTCACTGATCTGTGCGTTCCCTGTTCCCTGTGTTCACTGTTCCCTGTGTTCCCTGTTCCCTGTGTTCACTGTTCTCTGAGTTCACTGCTCCCCGTGTTCACTGTTCCCCGTGTTCACTGTTCCCCGTGTTCACTGTTCTCCATGTTCAATCTGTGACCACTGTTCACTGTTCACTCTGTGTTCCCTGTTCTCCGTGTTCCCTGTTCTCCGTGTTCCCTGTTCTCCGTGTTGCCTGTTCTGCGTGTTGCCTGTTCTGCGTATTCCCTGTTCTCCGTGTTCACTGTTCCACGTGTTCACTGATCTATGCGTTCCCTGATCCCTGAGTTCACTGTTTCCCGTGTTCAATCTGTGACCATTGTTCACTGTTCTCCGTGTTAACTCTGTGTTCCCTGTTCTCCGTGTTCCCTGTTCTCCATGTTCCGTCTTCTCCGTGTTGCCTGTTCTGCGTGTTCCCTGTTCTCCGTGTTCACTGTTCCCTGTGTTCACTGATCTGTGCGTTCCCTGTTCCCTGTGTTCACTGTTCCCTGTGTTCACTGTTCCCTGTGTTCACTGTTCCCCATGTTCACTGTTCTGCATGTTCACTCTGTGACCACTGTTCACTGTTCTCCGTGTTAACTCTGTGTTCCCTGTTCTCCGTGTTCCCTGTTCTCCATGTTCCGTGTTCTCCGTGTTGCCTGTTCTGTGTGTTCCCTGTTCTCCGTGTTCACTGTTCCCTGTGTTCACTGATCTGTGCGTTCCCTGTTCCCTGTGTTCACTGTTCCCTGTGTTCACTGTTCCCTGTGTTCACTGTTCCCCATGTTCACTGTTCTGCATGTTCACTCTGTGACCACTGTTCACTGTTCTCAGTTTTCACTCTATGTTCCCTGTTCTCCGTGTTCCCTGTTCTCCGTGTTCCCTGTTCTCCGTTTTCCATGTTCTCCGTTTTCCCTGTTCTCCGTGTTCACTGTTGTCCGTGTTCACTGATCTCCGTGTTCACTGATCTCCGTGTTCACTGATCTCCGTGTTCACTCTACTCCGTATTCACTGTTCTCTGTGTTCACTCTTCTCTGTGTTCACGCTGTATACACTGTTGACATTGTTCCCTGTTGACAGTGTTCCCTGTTGACAGTGTTCCCTGTTGACTGTGTTCCCTGTCCCCTGTGTTTCCTGTTCCTTGTGTTTCCTGTTCCTTGTGTTTCCTGTTCCTTGTGTTCCCTGTTCTCAGTGTTCCCTGTTCTCTGTGTTCACTGTTCCCCGTGTTCACTGATCCCCGTGTTCACTGTTCCCCTGTTCCCCGTGTTCACTGTTCCCCGTGTTCCCTGTTCTCTGTGTTCCCTGTTCTCCATGTTCCGTGTTCTCCATGTTGCCTGTTCTCCGTGTTGCCTGTTCTGAGTGTTCCCTGTTCTCCGTGTTCATTGATCTGTGCGTTCCCTGTTCCCTGTGTTCACTGTTCTCTGAGTTCACTCTTCTCTGAGTTTACTGTTCTCTGAGTTCACTGTTCCCTGTGTTCACTGTTCTCTGTGTTCACTGTTCTCTGTGTTCACTGTTCCCTGTGTTCAGTGTTCCCTGTGTTCACTCTTCTCCTTGTTCACTGTTCTCCGTGTTCCCTGTTCTCCGTTTTCCCTGTTCTCCGTTTTCCCTGTTCTCCGTGTTCACTGTTGTCCGTGTTCACTGTTGTCCGTGTTCGCTCTTCTCCGTGTTCACTCTGTGTACAATGTTCACTGTATTCACTGTTCCCTGTGTTCACTGTTTCCTGTGTTCACTCTTCCCCGTGTTCACTCTTCCCCGTGTTCACTGTTCCTTGTGTTCACTGTTCCCTGTTCCCTGTGTTCCCTGTTCTCCGTGTTCACTGTTCCCTGTGTTCCCTGTTCCCTGTGTTCGCTGTTCCCTGTGTTCCCTGTTCCCTGTGTTCACTCTTCCCTGTGTTCACTCTTCCCTGTGTTCACTGTTCTCTGTGTTCACTGATCTCTGTGTTTCCAGTTCCCTGTATCCACTGTTCCCCGTGTTCACTGTTCTCCGTGTTCAATCTGTGACCACTGTTCACTGTTCTCTCTGTGTTCCCTGTTCTCCGTGTTCCCTGTTCTCCGTGTTCCCTGTTCTCTGTCTTCCCTGTTCCCTGTGTTCACCGTTCCCTGTGTTCACCGTTCCATGTGTTCACCGTTCCATGTGTTCCCTGTTCTCCGTGTTCACTGTTCTCCGTGTTCACTGTTCTCCGTGTTCACTGATCTCTGTGTTCCTAGTTCCCTGTATCCACTGTTCTCTGAGTTCACTGTTCTCTGAGTTCACTGTTCTCTGTGTTCACTGATCTCTGTGTTCCCAGTTCCCTGTATCCACTGTTCTCTGAGTTCACTGTTCCCCGTGTTCACTGTTCCCCGTGTTCACTGTTCTCCGTGTTCAATCTGTGACCACTATTCCCTGTTCTCCGTGTTCCCTGTTCTCCGTGTTCCCTGTTCCATGTGTTCACTGATCTAAGCGTTCCCTGATCCCTGAGTTCACTGTTTCCCGTGTTCAATCTGTGACCACTGTTCACTGTTCTCCGTGTTAACTCTGTGTTCCCTGTTCTCCGTGTTCCCTGTTCTCCATGTTCCGTGTTCTCCGTGTTGCCTGTTCTGCATGTTCCCTGTTCTCCGTGTTCACTGTTCCATGTGTTCACTGATCTAAGCGTTCCCTGATCCCTGAGTTCACTGTTTCCCGTGTTCAATCTGTGACCACTGTTCACTGTTCTCCGTGTTAACTCTGTGTTCCCTGTTCTCCGTGTTCCCTGTTCTCCATGTTCCGTGTTCTCCGTGTTGCCTGTTCTGCATGTTCCCTGTTCTCCGTGTTCACTGTTCCCTGTGTTCACTGATCTGTGCGTTCCCTGTTCCCTGTGTTCACTGTTCCCTGTGTTCACTGTTCCCTGTGTTCACTGTTCCCCATGTTCACTGTTCTGCATGTTCACTCTGTGACTACTGTTCACTGTTCTCAGTTTTCACTCTATGTTCCCTGTTCTCCGTGTTCCTTGTTCTCCGTGTTCCCTGTTCTCCGTTTTCCATGTTCTCCGTTTTCCCTGTTCTCCGTGTTCACTGTTGTCCGTGTTCACTGTTGTCCGTGTTCACTGATCTCCGTGTTCACTCTACTCCGTGTTCACTGTTCTCTGTGTTCAATCTTCTCTGTGTTCACGCTGTATACACTGTTGACATTGTTCCCTGTTGACAGTGTTCCCTGTTGACAGTGTTCCCTGTTGACTGTGTTCCCTGTTCCCTGTGTTCCCTGTTCTCAGTGTTCCCTGTTCCTTGTGTTTCCTGTTCCTTGTGTTTCCTGTTCCTTGTGTTCCCTGTTCTCAGTGTTCCCTGTTCTCTGTGTTCACTGTTCCCCGTGTTCACTGATCCCCGTGTTCACTGTTCCCCGTGTTCCCCGTGTTCACTGTTCCCCGTGTTCCCTGTTCTCTGTGTTCCCTGTTCTCCATGTTCCGTGTTCTCCATGTTGCCTGTTCTCCGTGTTGCCTGTTCTGAGTGTTCCCTGTTCTCCGTGTTCACTGATCTGTGCGTTCCCTGTTCCCTGTGTTCACTGTTCCCTGTGTTCCCTGTTCCCTGTGTTCACTGTTCTCTGAGTTCACTGCTCCCTGTGTTCACTGTTCTCTGTGTTCACTGTTCCCCGTGTTCACTGTTCTCCGTGTTCAATCTGTGACCACTGTTCACTGTTCATTCTGTGTTCCCTGTTCTCCGTGTTCCCTGTTCTCCGTGTTCCCTGTTCTCCGTGTTCCCTGTTCTCTGTCTTCCCTGTTCCCTGTGTTCACCGTTCCCTGTGTTCACCGTTCCATGTGTTCACCATTCCATGTGTTCCCTGTTCTCCGTGTTCACTGTTCTCCGTGTTCACTGTTCTCCGTGTTCACTGTTCCCTGTGTTCCTAGTTCCCTGTATCCACTGTTCTCTGAGTTCACTGTTCTCTGAGTTCACTGTTCTCTGAGTTCACTGTTCTCTGTGTTCACTGATCTCTGTGTTCCCAGTTCCCTGTATCCACTGTTCTCTGAGTTCACTGTTCCCCGTGTTCACTGTTCCCCGTGTTCACTGTTCCCTGTGTTCACTGATCTCTGTGTTCCCAGTTCCCTGTGTTTACTGTTCCCTGTGTTTACTGTTCCCTGTGTTCACTGATTTCTGTGTTCCCTGTTCCCTGTGTTCACTGTTCCCCGTGTTCACTGTTCACTGTTCACTCTGTGTTCCCTGTTCTCCGTGTTCCCTGTTCTCCGTGTTCCCTGTTCTCCGTGTTCCCTGTTCTCTGTCTTCCCTGTTCCCTGTGTTCACCGTTCCCTGTGTTCACCGTTCCATGTGTTCACCATTCCATGTGTTCCCTGTTCTCCGTGTTCACTGTTCTCCGTGTTCACTGTTCTCCGTGTTCACTGTTCCCTGTGTTCCTAGTTCCCTGTATCCACTGTTCTCTGAGTTCACTGTTCTCTGAGTTCACTGTTCTCTGAGTTCACTGTTCCCCGTGTTCACTGTTCCCCGTGTTCACTGTTCCCCGTGTTCACTGTTCTCCATGTTCAATCTGTGACCACTGTTCCCTGTTCTCCGTGTTCCCTGTTCTCCGTGTTCCCTGTTCTCCGTGTTCCCTGTTCTCCGTGTTGCCTGTTCTGCGTATTCCCTGTTCTCCGTGTTCACTGTTCCACGTGTTCACTGATCTATGCGTTCCCTGATCCCTGAGTTCACTGTTTCCCGTGTTCAATCTGTGACCATTGTTCACTGTTCTCCGTGTTAACTCTGTGTTCCCTGTTCTCCATGTTCCGTCTTCTCCGTGTTGCCTGTTCTGCGTGTTCCCTGTTCTCCGTGTTCACTGTTCCCTGTGTTCACTGATCTGTGCGTTCCCTGTTCCCTGTGTTCACTGTTCCCTGTGTTCACTGTTCCCTGTGTTCACTGTTCCCCATGTTCACTGTTCTGCATGTTCACTCTGTGACCACTGTTCACTGTTCTCCGTGTTAACTCTGTGTTCCCTGTTCTCCGTGTTCCCTGTTCTCCATGTTCCGTGTTCTCCGTGTTGCCTGTTCTGTGTGTTCCCTGTTCTCCGTGTTCACTGTTCCCTGTGTTCACTGATCTGTGCGTTCCCTGTTCCCTGTGTTCACTGTTCCTGTGTTCACTGTTCCCTGTGTTCACTGTTCCCCATGTTCACTGTTCTGCATGTTCACTCTGTGACCACTGTTCACTGTTCTCAGTTTTCACTCTATGTTCCCTGTTCTCCGTGTTCCCTGTTCTCCGTGTTCCCTGTTCTCCGTTTTCCATGTTCTCCGTTTTCCCTGTTCTCCGTGTTCACTGTTGTCCGTGTTCACTGATCTCCATGTTCACTGATCTCCGTGTTCACTGATCTCCGTGTTCACTCTACTCCGTATTCACTGTTCTCTGTGTTCACTCTTCTCTGTGTTCACGCTGTATACACTGTTGACATTGTTCCCTGTTGACAGTGTTCCCTGTTGACAGTGTTCCCTGTTGACTGTGTTCCCTGTCCCCTGTGTTTCCTGTTCCTTGTGTTTCCTGTTCCTTGTGTTTCCTGTTCCTTGTGTTCCCTGTTCTCAGTGTTCCCTGTTCTCTGTGTTCACTGTTCCCCGTGTTCACTGATCCCCGTGTTCACTGTTCCCCGTGTTCCCCGTGTTCACTGTTCCCCGTGTTCCCTGTTCTCTGTGTTCCCTGTTCTCCATGTTCCGTGTTCTCCATGTTGCCTGTTCTCCGTGTTGCCTGTTCTGAGTGTTCCCTGTTCTCCGTGTTCATTGATCTGTGCGTTCCCTGTTCCCTGTGTTCACTGTTCTCTGAGTTCACTCTTCTCTGAGTTTACTGTTCTCTGAGTTCACTGTTCCCTGTGTTCACTGTTCTCTGTGTTCACTGTTCTCTGTGTTCACTGTTCCCTGTGTTCAGTGTTCCCTGTGTTCACTCTTCTCCTTGTTCACTGTTCTCCGTGTTCCCTGTTCTCCGTTTTCCCTGTTCTCCGTTTTCCCTGTTCTCCGTGTTCACTGTTGTCCGTGTTCACTGTCGTCCGAGTTCACTGTTCTCTGAGTTCACTGTTCCCCGTGTTCACTGTTCCCCGTGTTCACTGTTCTCTGAGTTCACTGTTCCCTGTGTTCACTGTTCCCCGTGTTCCCTGTGTTCACTGTTCCCCGTGTTCACTGTTCTCCGTGTTCACTGTTCCCCATGTTCCCTGTTCCCCGTGTTCACTGTTCCCCGTGTTGACTGTTCCCCGTGTTCAATCTGTGACCACTGTTCACTGTTCTCAGTTTTCACTCTGGTGTTCACTCTTCTCCGTGTTCACTCTTCTCCATGTTCACTCTTCTCCATTCACTCTTTCTGTGTTCACTGTTCTCTGTGTTCGCTCTTCTCCGTGTTCACTCTGTGAACAATGTTCACTGTATTCACTGTTCTCTGAGTTCACTCTTCTCTGAGTTTACTGTTCTCTGAGTTCACTGTTCCCTGTGTTCACTGTTCTCTGTGTTCACTGTTCTCTGTGTTCCCTGTTCCCCGTGTTCACTGTTCCCTGTGTTCACTGTTCCCTGTTCCTGTGTTCCCTGTTCCCTGTGTTCACTGTTCCCTGTGTTCCCTGTTCCCTGCGTTCACTCTTCCCTGCGTTCACTCTTCCCTGTGTTCACTCTTCCCTGTGTTCACTGTTCTCTGTGTTCACTGATCTCTGTGTTCCCAATTCCCTGTATCCACTGTTCCCCGTGTTCACTGTTCTCCGTGTTCAATCTGTGACCACTGTTCACTGTTCACTCTGTGTTCCCTGTTCTCCGTGTTCCCTGTTCTCCATGTTCCCTGTTCTCTGTGTTCCGTGTTCTCCGTTTTCCCTGTTCTACGTGTTCACTGTTCTCCGTGTTCACTGTTGTCCGTGTTCTTTGTTGTCCGTGTTCTCTGTTGTCCGTGTTCTCTGTTGTCCGTGTTCACAGATCTCCGTGTTCACTGATCTCCGTGTTCACTCTACTCCGTGTTGACTCTACTCCGTGTTCCATCTTCTCTGTGTTCACTCTTCTCCGTGTTCGCGCTGTACACACTGTTGACAGTGTTCCCTGTTGACAGTGTTCCCTGTTGACAGTGTTCCCTGTTGACTGTGTTCCCTGTTCCCTGTGTTCACCGTTCCCTGTGTTCACCGTTCCCTGTGTTCACCGTTACCTGTGTTCACCGTTCCGTGTGTTCTCCGTTCCATGTGTTCACTGTTCTCCGTGTTCACTGTTCTCCGTGTTCACTCATCTCTGTGTTCCCAGTTCCCTGTATCCACTGTTCTCTGAGTTCACTGTTCCCCGTGTTCACTGTTCCCCATGTTCACTGTTCTCCGTGTTCAATCTGTGACCACTGTTCCCTGTTCTCCGTGTTCCCTGTTCTCCGTGTTCACTGTTCTCCGTGTTGCCTGTTCTCCGTGTTGCCTGTTCTGCGTATTCCCTGTTCTCCGTGTTCACTGTTCCCTGTGTTCACTGATCTATGCGTTCCCTGATCCCTTTGTTCACTGTTCCCCGTGTTCACTGTTCTCCGTGTTCAATCTGTGACCACTGTTCACTGTTCTCCGTGTTAACTCTGTGTTCCCTGTTCTCCGTGTTCCCTGTTCTCCATGTTCCGTGTTCTCCGTGTTGCCTGTTCTCCGTGTTGCCTGTTCTGCGTGTTCCCTGTTCTCCGTGTTCACTGTTCCCTGTGTTCACTGATCTATGCGTTCCCTGTTCCCTGTGTTCACTGTTCCCTGTGTTCACTGTTCCCTGTGTTCACTGTTCCCCGTGTTCACTGTTCTGCATGTTCACTCTGTGACCACTGTTCACTGTTCTCAGTTTTCACTCTGTGTTCCCTGTTCTCCGTGTTCCCTGTTCTCCGTGTTCCCTGTTCTCTGTGTTCCCTGTTCTCCGTGTTCCCTGTTCTCCATGTTCACTGTTGTCCGTGTTCACTGTTGTCCGTGTTCACTGTTGTCCGTGTTCACTGATCTCCGTGTTCACTGATCTCCATGTTCACTCTACTCCGTGTTCACTCTTCTCTGTGTTCACTCTTCTCTGTGTTCACGCTGTACACACTGTTGACAGTGTTCCCTGTTGACAGTGTTCCCTGTTGACTGTGTTCCCTGTTCCCTGTGTTTCCTGTTCCCTGTGTTTCCTGTTCCTTGTGTTTCCTGTTCCTTGTGTTCCCTGTTCTCAGTTTTCCCTGTTGTCTGTGTTCACTCTTCCCCGTGTTCACTGATCCCCGTGTTCACTGTTCCCCGTGTTCCCCGTTTCACTGTTCCCCGTGTTCCCTGTTCTCCGTGTTCCCTGTTCTCCATGTTCCGTGTTCTCCGTGTTGCCTTTTCGCCGTGTTGCCTGTTCTGCGTGTTCCCTGTTCTCCGTGTTCACTGTTCCCTGTGTTCACTGATCTGTGCGTTCCCTGTTCCCTGTGTTCACTGTTCCCTGTGTTCCCTGTTCCCCGTGTTCACTGTCCCCGTGTTCACTGTTCTGCATGTTCACTCTGTGACCACTGTTCATTGTTCTCAGTTTTCACTCTGTGTTCCCTGTTCTCCGTGTTCCCTGTTCTCCGTTTTCCATGTTCTCCGTGTTCCCTGTTCTCCATGTTCACTGTTGTCCGTGTTCACTGTTGTCCGTGTTCACTGATCTCCGTGTTCACTGATCTTCATGTTCACTCTACTCCGTGTTCACTGTTCTCTGTGTTCACTCTTCTCTGTGTTCACGCTGTACACACTGTTGACAGTGTTCCCTGTTGACAGTGTTCCCTGTTGACTGTGTTCCCTGTTCCTTGTGTTTCCTGTTCCTTGTGTTCAGTGTTCCCTGTTCTCTGTGTTCACTGTTCCCCGTGTTCACTGATCCCCGTGTTCACTGTTCCCCGTGTTCCCCGTGTTCACTGTTCCCCGTGTTCCCTGTTCTCCGTGTTCCCTGTTCTCCATGTTCCGTGTTCTCCGTGTTGCCTGTTCTCCGTGTTGCCTGTTCTGCGTGTTCCCTGTTCTGCGTGTTCACTGTTCCCTGTGTTCACTGATCTGTGCGTTCCCTGTTCCCTGTGTTCACTGTTCCCCGTGTTCACTGTTCTGCATGTTCACTCTGTGACCACTGTTCACTGTTCTCAGTTTTCACTCTGTGTTCACTGTTCTCCGTGTTCCCTGTTCTCCGTGTTCCCTGTTCTCGTGTTCCCTGTTCTCCGTTTTCCATGTTCTCCGTTTTCCCTGTTCTCCGTGTTCACTGTTGTCCGTGTTCACTGTTGTCTGTGTTCACTGATCTCCGTGTTCACTGATCTCCGTGTTCACTGATCTCTATGTTCACTCTACTCCGTGTTCACTGTTCTCTGTGTTCACTCTTCTCTGTGTTCACGCTGTACACACTGTTGAGAGTGTTCCCTGTCGACAGTGTTCCCTGTTGACAGTGTTCCCTGTTCCCTGTGTTCCCTGTTCTCTGTGTTTCCTGTTCCTTGTGTTTCCTGTTCCTTGTGTTCCTGTTCCTTGTGTTCCCTGTTCCTTGTGTTCCCTGTTCACAGTGTTCCCTGTTCTCTGTGTTCACTGTTCCCCGTGTTCACTGATCCCCGTGTTCCCCGTGTTCACTGTTCCCCGTGTTCACTGTTCCCAGTGTTCACTGTTTCCCGTGTTCACTGTTCCACGTGTTCACAGTTCTCTGAGTTCACTGTTCTCAGAGTTCACTGTTCCCTGTGTTCACTGTTCCCTGTGTTCACTGTTCTCTGTGTTCACTGTTCTCTGTGTTCAGTGTTCCCTGTGTTCACTCTTCCCCATGTTCACTGTTCCCTGTGTTCACTGTTCCCTGTGTTCACTGTTCCCTGTGTTCACTCTTCTCCGTGTTCACTGTTCTCCGTGTTCACTGTTCTCCATGTTCACTGTTCTCCATGTTCACTGTTCTCTGTGTTCCCTGTTCTCCATTTTCCCTGTTCTCGGTTTTCCCTGTTCTCCGTGTTCACGGTTGTCCGTGTTCACTGTTGTCCGTGTTCACTGTTGTCTGAGTTCACTGTTCTCTGAGTTCACTGTTCCCTGTGTTCACTGTTCTCTGAGTTCACTGTTCCCTGAGTTCACTGTTCTCTGAGTTCACTGTTCCCTGTGTTCACTGTTCTCTGTGTTCACTGTTCTCTGTGTTCACTGTTCCCTGTGTTCACTCTTCTCCGTGTTCACTGTTCTCTGAGTTCACTGTTCCCTGTGTTCACTCTTCTCTGAGTTCAGTGTTCCCTGTGTTCACTCTTCCCCATGTTCACTGTTCCCTGTGTTCACTGTTCCCTGTGTTCACTGTTCTCTGAGTTCACTGTTCTCTGAGTTCACTGTTCTCTGTGTTCACTCTTCTCCGTGTTCACTGTTCCCTGTGTTCACTCTTCCCCGTGTTCACTGTTCCCCGTGTTCAATGTTCTCTGAGTTCACTGTTCCCTGTGTTCACTGTTCCCCGTGTTCCCCGTGTTCACTGTTCTCCGTGTTCACTGTTCTCCGTGTTCGCTGTTCTCCGTGTTCACTGTTCCCCGTGTTCACTGTTCTCCATGTTCACTGTTCGCCGTGTTCGCTGTTCCCCGTGTCTGCTGTTCCTCGTGTTCACTGTTTCCCATATTCACTGTTCCTCGTGTCCACTGTTCCCTGTGTTTATTGTTCTCTGAGTTCACTGTTCCCCGTGTTGACTGTTCCCCGTGTTCACTCTGTGACCACTGTTCACTGTTCTCAGTTTTTCACTCTGGTGTTCACTCTTCTCCGTGTTCAC